>NC_056725.1:1665632090-1665644590 GCF_019279795.1 Protopterus annectens
CCCTTCAGGGGGGCTTCTCGGGTATGCTGTCATTGAGACATTGTCCCATGGGTTTTTACATCCGTACCTCCTTTCCTCTAGGCTTTATCCAGGAAGCCAAATTACACAAAATGTTCTCGGTGGTGCAGCGGTTAGCGTTGCCACCTCACAGAGGTTCTCCGGTTTGATCCTTGGCTGGGGTGCCTTCTGTGGGGAGTTTGCATGTCCTCCCTGTGGTCACGTGGGTTTCCTTCGGGTGCTCCGGTTTCCTCCCACATCCCAAAGACATGCTGTAGGTGGATTGGAGACACTAAATTTGCCCTAGGTGTGTGTGTGCCTTCTGTGGAAGGTTGGGTGTCAGGCTGGCACCTCGACACTGTAAAATGCCACTGCCAATCATGAGCGGACAGGTGATCCGCTGTGGCGACCTCTAACTGGGAAAAGCCGGAAGAAGTTCTTATAACAATTTCTGGCTTCTGCAACCTTGACTCTTACTACTTGCTTCTCAGCTGGAGAAGTCCTTGGATTGATGGTGTAATGTTTTTCAGTCACCCATCAAACGAGTGTCATGCAAACGGACATTCTCTTAGGTAAACCAAATTTGCTTATGTAGGTCAATTAGTCACCAAAAACAACTTATACATAGTATTTTGGATAAAACTTTCTTCTACTCAGTAGTTGAAAACATTTTAATCTCCTCTAGATGAATGGACTTGTTTCTCTGTGGGACTATGGCCAAAGAATTGATTTATTTTCAGTCCTGTCTTGTTGGTCTTCCACCATAATTCTTGAGAGTTTACATTGTGGTGTTAGTTGCCAGGTGCACCTTGATAGAGTAGTTTTATCTTGCCTGACTACAAGCTTTTAGCAATCAAGAACTGGTGTAAAGTCTTAAAAGGCACTTTCTTTCTTTGCCTTTATGTTGGGATCCTTTGCCTTGCTAAATTTCCAACTTTGTTGGAGAAGCGGACCTTATTCCCTTTCAAGTCTACAACTTAGGCTGAATTGACATTTAAAGACCTTGATGTTCATCGTGCATACAGCTGCAGTCATTACAGATGGATTTTCCTGCCGTCAGGCGGGTCCTCGGTCGGCCGAATTCCAAAATCTAGGTCCGGCATCGGTTGTTGTTGCCTTCTTCCCCAACGTCAGTGCGACAGGGGTATACAAGACACAGCCGACGCCATTTTCTTCAGTCTTTTTTGCCGCGCGGTGCCCGAAGCAGTTTGCAAGTGCCGGTCGGCCAGCTCCTGAAATTACGAAAATTTGGAAACCGAAGTCTTCTTTAAAGCTAAGTACCCCGTTGGGGAAACTTTTCTTGCCTCAGACCGATGTCAGACAAAGTTAACAATTGTATTTCTTGTGGGAAGCAAATACCACATAAGGATTTCCATTCCTTCTGTATTCCTTGTTTAGGCCCAGACCACAACGTCTCGGGCTGTCGCTTTTGTGCTGCCTTTAATAAATGCACTATTAAGCGTCTGGCGGAGTTCACCCAGCACTTTTTTGGTAAAGCTTTTAACTATAAAATGTCGTCTGAGACTCCGACTACCGTTTTGTCCAAAAAAACGCAAGGGCAAAGACCGACACCATGCCAAAACCAGCTACACATGGTCCGGTTCTCAGTGAGGTGCCTACGCAGCCCCTGACTACCGACGACACTTCTCTGGCGGTGTCCTCTGTAACCGAGACCGCAGGTTCCTCGGCCCACACCCTGACTACAGCTACCGAAGCCACTGTGAGTGTTGAGCCTCTTAATGTGGACAGATCTACTTCCACCCATGGTGTCTTCAGACCTTCTTCCTTTTCCATCAAGGCCTTTAAGTCTAAATCAGCCATGCACTCCCAGAGGCCTGTTGCACAGGGCCCATCTACAGGCCCCATGCCTAAAAAGCAGATGCTCAAAATGGCTGAGGATTTAATTACTCTCCTCAGGGGTTCCCAACCCCCACCGGACAAGAGACCCAGAGTGGAGGAAGAATCTCCCTCTTCTGACCAGGGCTCCATTATTTCAGAACATTCTGATGGAGGAGCATTCGTACTCCCCTTTTGAAGATTCTGATGCAGAACAGTCCATTCCTTCTGTATCCCCCCCCCCCCCCCAGAGGATTTCTCATTCGGGGAAACCTTGCATACCTTGAGGGAACACTTCCATTGGGAAGGCCAGGATTTTTCAGATTCAAAGAAAAGGCTTGGGGAATTTCTTCTGCTACCTCAGCACAGACCTCTGGCGATACCTCCTGTCTTGGACATACTTGATGATGTTTATTCGGAGGCTTGCCTTAATCCGGATTCCCTGCCTCCAGCCCCAGTCAAGCCTGATAGGTACTACAGAGTTCCTAACTCACACCAATTTCTTTACAAAAGCCATAATGCTGACCCAGAAACCATTTCTCAGGGTCCCAAGGGAATGAAGGCCTCTACTGCTAAGAATCCATTACCTTCCGAAAGAGAGTCTAGATCCTTAGAAAGGTGGGGAAAAAAGGTATATACCTCTGCCACTCTAGCCATGAGGGCCTTAAATTGTCAGTTCCATATGCTTAAGTATCAGCAGTTTCTGTTATCACAATTAAAGAATAAAATGTCACAACCTGAACAACCAGATCTGAAGGAGTTGCAGGATATGATGCATAGTGCAGAACAAGTAGGTAAGCACACCTTACAATGTGGTTATGATGCTCTAGAGGCCTCAAGTAGAGCTGCAGTTACAGGATCAGTCATTCGTAGACATGCCTGGGTTAGGGAACAAACCCTGCCTGATCATGCCAAAGCTAAATTACTAGATGCTCCTTTACAAAAGGATGTATTATTTGGTACTAATGCTGAGGAAATACTAAGGAAAATGGAAGAAAAAGCTAAATCTATGCAAACTGTTAGGCTTTTCTACAGGTACAACCACCATGTTTTAGTAGAAATTGGCCTACAAAAAACTGGTCCTTTCCAGCCACGGACAAGCCCCAAAGAGGTAGATACAGACGCGGAAGGGGCAGAGGACAATCTCAAGGATCCTATAGAGGCAGACAATGGCAACCTCCAGCATAAAGAGGTGGCGAAGACAGTGCACAGCAATACAGAAAACAAACCCAATGACTTCCCCTCTGCATGCCAAACAAGGCTCAAGTGGCAGCACCCTTGGGAGGAAAGCTGGTATTATTTTCAAAAAATTGGCATATTGTCACAAAAGACAAATGGATCCTGGACATTATAAACAGAGGCTACAGATTTCATTTTCACACTCTTCCAAAAATGAGAGGCATGCCGAACCTGCCACACAAAGGGCAGAGGCTCAAATACAAATTTCAAAACTCATGGACATGAAAGCTATTCAAGAGGTACCTACTCACAAACAAGGTCAAGGTTTTTATTCCAGGCTGTTCCTGGTACCAGGAAGGGAACCGATTGGAGACCCATTTTGGACTTATCCATCCTAAACACATTTCTACTCGTACCAAAATTCAAGATGCTCACCTTACAGCAGCTTCTTCCCATGCTGGGCAAGGGGTTTTGGCTGGTAACATTGGACCTCAAGGAGGCATACCTGCATGTCCCAATCAAAGCTGCAGAAGATACCTCAGATTTCTTGCAGGTTCAATCCACTATCAATTCTCTGCATTCCTTCACGAATGGAAGTTGCATCCTCAAGTGTTTACAAAGATAATCCAAGCCTGGGGAAGGCCAGACATAGATCTCTTTGCCTCCCACAAAAATCATCAATTAAAATTCTGCTCAAGGACATTTCATCCAAAGGCCTGGAGAGTGGACGCCCTTTCAGTTGGGCAGCACGGACAGTTTACGCCTTTCCACCTCTTTCTCTACTGACCAAGGTGCTTTTGAAAACAAGAGCAGACAGACCAAAGATGATACAGATTGCTCCAGACGGGCAAGACAACACTGGTACCCACTCCTGAGGAGCCTAACACATTCTCCTCCCTGGACCCTACCTCTAATGCCTCTCCTGACTCAGCACAGCTACAAAACTCTTCACAGTCAGCTGAAAACACTCAATCTGGCTGCATGGGAAATTCCTTAACACCACAACAGACCCTACTCTCCAAGGAGGTACAGGATGTCATTTTGGAAGCCAGAAGGCCATCTACTAGAAAAGCTTACTCCGCAAAATGGAAACTGTTTTGCACTTGGAATGAGAAAAAGGACCAGGATCCTAGAAAACTGAATTTGCCTCTGATATTACAGTATCTAACTGAGCTGCTGAACAGTGGACTTTCATTCTCCTCCATTAAAATCCATGCCTCAGCCATTTCTGCAGAATACAACACTGATCCACCCTTATTCTCTCACCCACTCTTAAGACAGTTCCTCAGAGGGGCTAAGAATATAAGACCTCCAAGGAAACAACCAATCCCAGCCTGGGATCTTAATTACATACTGGAAAAATTAACATTGCCTCCCTTTGAACCAGCTGCCTCAACAGATTTGCAATATTTGTCCTGGAAAACAGCTTTCCTTCTGCCTATTACCTCAGCTCGTAGGGTTTCAGAATTACAAGCCCTCATAGCTGTGCAGCCCTTTCTCATCTTCCATCAGGACGGGGTTTCCCTACGAACCAACCCGTCATTTATGCCTAATGTAGTATCCAGGGTAGCTTTAAATCAGGCCATACACTTACCTACCTTTTACCCCAATCCTCAAAACAAAGGGGAAAGGCTGCTACATTCCTTAGACATCCATAGACAGCTGCGTTACTATTTGGACAGAACAAAGCCGTTCAGGAAATCTGAACAACTTTGTGTCCTATGCTGTAGGAGCTCAAGGGAAGCCAATTTCCAAACAGACAATTTCAAAATGGATAGGCCACTGCATACGTTTTTGTTACTCCTTTCATGGTAAATCTGTGCCTACAGGCATCAAATCCCACTCCACAAGGGCCACAGCTACCTCTACAGCCTTCCTCAGAGGAGTTCCTACCAAAGATATTTTGGAGGCAGCCACTTGGAGTTCGGTGCATACCTTCACTAAACACTACCACCTACCTTTATACTCCAAAACAAGAGCAGGCTTTGCCACTGCTGTGTTGCAGGGCATTCTGGCTCTGCCTAATTCCACCTAGTGCCTACCATCCTGTGCGTAGCTTTGGGATTCTACCCATCTGTAATGACTGCAGCTGTATGCACGATGAACATAGTACAGTTTTGTACCTACCATAAATGTAGATGTTCGAGTGCTAATACAGCTGCAGTCCAGGTTTCCCTCCCTCCTTCCCCTCTTGGTACAGGCCTAGTGGCTAACTCCTCCTCACAGCCTGTTTGGGTTATCCTTCTATGGTGTATTTGCTTGCAACTACTGAATTTTGATTATATTGCATTGCATGACTATACATAGATATATAAATTATGTATTGCCTTCCTTCTGGGGGCACCTGACATCTGGGGCAAGAAATAAAGGAACCAGCAGCTGAACTTCAGGAAACAACCAAAACCAGTTGGATGAAAATGAAAACCACGAGTTTTTTATCAGTATTAATATATATTCTGATGAAGTCGGATTAAAGACGAAACCTAGGTCAAAACTCGTGGTTTTCACTTTCATCCAACTGGTTTTGGTTGTTTCCTGAAGTTCAGCTGCTGGTTCCTTTATTCCTAGTTTGGTTGTGAGTGCTGACAGTATGGAATCTGGGGCAAGAAAGACTGAAGAAAATGGCATCGGCTGTGTCTTGTATACCCCTGTCGCACTGACGTCAGGGAAGAAGGCGACAACAACCGACGCCGGACCTAGACTTTGGAATTCGGCCGACCAAGGACCCGCCTGACGGCAGGAGAACCCATCTGTAATGACTGCAGCTGTATTAGCACTCTAACATCTACATTTATGGTAGGTACAAAACAGTACTTTTTTAATGGCAGTTGCGTCTACAAAAGAATAAATGCATTCATTTTGTCCATCCTTTATACCTAATATTTCACAAGGATAGGGTCACGCTGGCCCTTTTATAATGCCAAAGGTAGCCAGAGAGTAAGCTTTAACCAGTTTTTTTCAGTTAAAATGCCCCCTACCTTGTATGGGCATGCATTACCATTTAAGAGTTTGAGACTGCCAGTGATCTCGGACACATACAGTTTAACCATAAGAAACAGTAACCGGTCTCATTGCAATATCCAAGGCATATTCCACTAGAGCAATTGCTACCTTCAGCTTTTTCCCCCTCAGGAGTACACCTCTTGATTTTTGAGAGCCTTTTGGTCTACTCAGAATACTTACGGCACTATTAGAGGGTAAATGGATTTAAAAAGTACAAGTGTGTGTGTGTGTGTGTGTGTGTGTGTGTGTGTGTGTGTGTGTGTGTGTGTGTGTGTGTGTGTGTGTGTGGTGCTTTGAGTAATGCTGACTGCTTTTGCTGAATACTTTCAGCTGTTTTTAAAGTCTTTAAAGTATTTTGTTAATGTTTTGGGCCAAGGCCCACCTTCTTCTTCTAGACATTCATAGAAGCACTTGTGTCCATATCTGAGGCCATAGTCTCCCACAAAGTGTATTACTTTGTATATGTAAGGGAGAAGCAACTACTTCAAGTGGATTGTAACTTAGGGTTGTGCTTTTCAGTGAGTCTAGAGGGGCTGAAGAGGTTTACCACTGGATGAAGGTGGTAGCAGTACTGCTGATCTTGTGTACTTTTAGGTGCTGAAGCAAGAATGAGTCTTTGGAAGAAGGTCCCAGTTTGCTGTGGTCTGTATACCCATTCTCTCCAATGGTCAGAAGCTTTGAGTAGTGAACAAAAGGATTAGGTTGTGGATAAAAAGGGCAGAAATGAGGATCTAATTAGAGCTCCATACTTTTTTGTTTTAACCACTAGGATTTATGACAGGGGCATTAGGACCACTCTGTATTCTTGGGATGAGATGACCACATCTGCCTAAATTTGTGGTAGCTCAGCTAGATCTAAAAGATCCCATGGCATTTGTCAAGAGTAGGGGTCCTTTATTACAACTAATATATAAATTTACATACTTAGAAAAATTACATTAAATTTGTTTCTCCATTTACAACTTTGATTAGCATTTGTATAGACATCCGCTTTTTCCATAGCCGTCATTTGATTTTCTGTATTTGGTAATGTGCAATTTCTATTAAACATAATATGGAAATATTGTTTTTGTATTGTTTGGACATAATTCTCTATCCAAATGTTTTGATCTATTCCTTACTGCATTTCTTATAAAATCCAAATTCAACCATATCCATATTTATCGGTTTATAATCTCCTATTTCTCACAGTATGTGTTTTACAGTTACATGGCAAAAAAAAAATCTACGTTTCTAATTCACTATTAAAATGACATCCTTTTTGTTTACTTTATAAGCCGTATTTCCTTTACAGGCAATCTGTAGTCTCCATAAAAAAAAAATCTGACCTACAGCATTCTTCATATGCTATTTGTTTACTGGCTTTTATTTTTTCTTGTTAGTTGCTCCTATGGGTTCACATAGTAAGCTTGCAAATAATTTCTCACATTTCCTCTATACTTCATATTTATTTTGTCTTGATACATCTTTAGTTCTCCGTTCTGTTGCTCTTTTTTTTTTTTTTATTTATTTTTTTTTTATTTAATTAACTTAAATTCCATTTAATATTTTTTTTGTAAAATAGTCCTAACAGCTTGTCTTTCCCATTTATTCATTTTAGCACTATGTATAGATTCAACAAAGTCCTATATACTCTCTGGCTCAATAAACCCAACCTCCATCCTCCTTATCCATATATAGCACCCCTCTTTTTTACTGGGTTTAACCTAGATTCCCATGCAAGTCTAGAAATAATTTCAAGAAATTTTCTCCAATTCTCTGTGTTTTATACATATATATGTTCCCATCCATATTGTATTCATTTAAAATGTACTACATAGAAAACCCGTTTCTTGTTTTCTGGTCCACATAACACTAAGTCCTATTAATTTTTTCAGAAGTTTCTCTAATTGTTTGGTAAATATAGAATATTTACCAAAACTTAATTCCTGATATTGATATCTCTTCCAAATTGTATTCATTTCAACTGTTCCTCATCTCCAGAACCCTTACAGTTTACATATTTATTAATCCAACTTTTCAGTTTTTGTTTGCATACATATATTATGAATATATTTTTATTTATATTTAGCATTTGTTGACCAGGAAAGGGCGTATTTTTCAGTGAGGCCCTGGGAGAAAAGCTCCAGACACATGTCTTTGGAATGTAGGAGGAAACCAAAGTACTTGGAAGAAACCCATGCAAACGCAGGTAGGACATGCAGACCTCACACGAAAGGCTCCCCAGTCGAGAACCTCTTGCTGTGATGCGAAATTAACTTGTGCAACAGGTGTGTGCGCGCGCTGTGGATATAAAAAGTGTACACACCCCTGTTAAAATGCCAGGCTTTTGTGATATAAAAAAAGACCACAAATTAATTTCAAAACTTTTCCCAACTTTAATGTGACCTATAACCTGTATGATTCAATTGAAAAACAAACCAGTCTGTTAAGGGAAAAAATATCAAGTACAATAAGCTGGTTGCAAGTGTGCACACCTTTAAACTAATACTTTGAAGCACCTTTTGATTTAATTACAGCATTTAGTCATCTTGGGTGCACACCTGCCATCAATTAGAGACTGATTAACTTCACATAAAGTTCAGCTGTCCTAGTAGGATTTAACTGACATTTACTCAGTTGCCTGCTACAGCAAAAGCCATGGTTCGCAGAGAGTTTACAAAGCATCAAAGGGATCTCATTGTTGAAAGGTATCTGTCAGGAGAAGGGTACTAAAAAAAATTCCACAGCATTGGATATACCATGGAACACAGTGAAGACAGTCTTCAAAAAGTAGTCTTCATCAAATAGTAGAGAAAATATGGACAACAGTGACATTGCAAAGAACTGGACGTCCCTCTAAAATTAAAAAGACTAGATGAAAACTGGTCAGGGAGGCTGCCGAGAGACCTACAGCAACACTGAAGGAGCTGCAGGAATTTCTGGCAAGTACTGGTTGTGTACTACATGTGACAACAATCTCCCATATTCTCCGTATGTCTGGACTATGGGGTAGAGTTGCAAGAAGGAAGCCTTTTCTTACTGAGAAAAAATATCCAGACTTTGCTAAAATTTGCAACACAATACATAAAGTCTCTCAAAAGAATATGGGAAAATGTGTTGTGGTCTGAGGCCAAGGTTGAACATTTTGGCCACAATTCCAAAAGGTACGTTTGGCGCAATAGAAAATCTGAGGGGTGACCTGAAGAGGACTGTGCACAAGAGATGCCCTCGCAATCTGACAGATTTGGAGCGCTTTTGCAAGGAAGAGTGAGCAAATATTGCCAAGTTAAGATGTTCATGCTGATAGCCTCCTACCCAAGAAGACTGAATGTTGTAATTAAATTGAAAGGTGCTTCAAAGTATTAGTTTGTTACACAGCCAGCTTATTGAACGCTTATTTTTTTATATTTTTCCCCTAACATATTTTTAAATTTGAATTGTACAGGTCATAGGTCACATTAAAGGTGGGAAACGTTTTGAAATGATTTATTGTGATCTCATTTTTTTAGATCTAAGACTGGCATTTTAGTGTCTGGATCTCTCGGTCTCGGTCTCCCTCCAGTGCAATGAAAAAGTATTTGCCCCTTCCTGATTTTTTTTTTTGCATATTTGTCTCACTTTAATGTTTCAGATTATCAAACGCATCTAAATATTAGACAAAGATAACCCAAGTAAACACAGAATGCAGTTTAAGTGATTTCATTTATTAAGGAAAAATAATTATACAAACCTACATGGCCCTATGCGAAAAGGTAATTGCCCTCTAAATCTAATAACTGGTTGTGCCACCCTTTGCATTAACAACTGCAATCCAGCGTTTGCAATAACTGGCAATGAGTCTTTCACATCGCTATTGAAGAACTTTGGCTCACTCTTTGCAGAATTGTTTTAATTCAGCCATATTGGAGGGATGTTCTTAGTGTTTCACTGTTTCGGTCATTACATTTTGGTAATCCTGCTGGCAGGTTGCCCTCATTCTGCCTGAATTCCAAAGTCTTGGGTCTTGCGTCGGCTGCTGTCACCCCTTCCCTGACGTCAGGTCGTCTGGGGTATAAGAAGCAGCCAATGCCATTTTCTTCAGTCTTTCTTGCTGCGCGGTGCCCGAAGCAGTGTTTGCAAGTGCCAGTCAGCAGACTCCTGAGATTTTCGTGTTGGAATTTCAGATCCAAAGGCTTCATTAAAGCCAAGTACCCCATTGGGCAAACTTCTTTTTTTTTTTTTTTTTTTTTTTCTTGCTCCAGACCGATGTAAGAAAGTTAATTGTATTTCTTGTGGAAAGCAAATACCTCATAAGGACTTTCATTCTTACTGTATTCCTTGCCTAGGCCCTGATCACAACATTTCTGGTTGTCGGTTTTGTGCTAGATTTAACCAACGCACTATTAAGCATCGGTATGATTTTGCTTTAAACTATTTTGGACGCCGGTTTAATTATCCAGAAATGCTGTCTGATAGCCATCTTACTACCGGAGTTCTCAAACGCAAAGAAAAGGAGAGAGAGAGAGAAACAACCGAGGCCCAAAACCAACGAAGCTTCTCCTAAGCCAGTCGCTGGTTCTCAGTGAGGAGCTTTATCAGTCCCTGACGCCTGCTACTTTAGAGTTGCAGGCCACTACAGACTCCCACGTGGATTCGGCCATGCCGCTGGAAACTCAAGGTATTGGAGCCTCAGATACTATCCCTTCGGGCCTGAAGCCGCTGAGCAGGCACCGGCTTCTGAGGGTGTATTCAGACCTAAACATCTCTACATTAAACAGACTTCAACTTCAAAGGCAAAGACTAAAGCATCTTAAGCAAAGAAACCAACTAAAGATCCACGTGGACAGGCCTCCATGCCCAAAAAACAGATGCTCAAAGTGGCCGAAGACTTGATTTACCTTGATCAGGGGTTCCCATCCCTCTCCTGATAAGAGGCTAGGCAAGAGACTGACTATGAATCTTCAGATCAGGTTTCTATTTCAGATTCCTCTTCTGATCAGGAATACTCTCTTCCTCCCATGAGGATTCTGATGCTGAAGAATCTATACCTTCAGCTTCTCCTCCAGAGGACTATTCTTTTGGGGAAACCGTGCATACCATGAGGGAGCATTTCCACTGGGAGAGCCAAGATTTTTCAGAATCTAAAAAGAGGCTCAAATTTTTACCACCTCAACACAGGCCTCTAGCCATTCCACCTGTTAGACATTGTAGATGTATTTTCGGAGTCTAGTCTTACCCCTGACTCCTTACCTCCAGCTCCTGTTGAGCCTGATAGATATTACAGGGCTCCTGACTCATAAATTCCTTTTTAAAAACCCTGCTGCAGACCCGTAGACTATTTCACAGGGTCCCAAAGGAGTTGAGGCTTCCGCTGCAGAAAACCTTACCCCCTTTGACAGATTCTAGGGCACTGGATAGATGGGGGGAAAAGGTCTGCACATTTGCTACCTTGGCTATAAGGGCCTTAAATTGTCATTTCGTATGCTCAAATATCAGCAACATGTCATGGCATTGCTTAAACATAAAATGCTGTTAAACTCTGAATGTGCAGAATACAAGGAAATGCAGGATTTATTGCATGCAGCTGAACAGGTTGGAAAGCATACTTTGCAATGTGGTTTTGATTCTTTGGAGGCCTCCTGCAGGGCCGCAGTTACGGGTTCTGTAATTAGGAGGCATACTTAGTTAAAGGAACAAAATCTGCCTGATCATGTGAAAGTTAAATTATTAGATGCACCTTTACAGCATACTTTGTTTGGTGTTAAGGCAGAAGAGGTGTTAAAGAAAATGAAGGACAAAGCTAAATGTATGCAAACTGTCAGATTTTTTTACAAGTACAGCCACCAAGGTTTGGTAGACACTGGCCTACAAAGAATTGGTCCTTTATGGTGTTAGACCTCAAAGGGGCTGATCCAGACGCCCTAGGGGCAGATCCCTGGCGCAAGGTTCATACAGGTCAAAGCAATGGGGTGCTTCTTCCTCCAAAGTTGGTCAAAGCAATGGGGTGCTTCCTCCAAAGTTGGGGAAGACCAATCACAACCTTACAGGAAACGGTCCCAATGACTTCCCCCTGCCTGTACCAAGCATTTATTTCCTGGCAGCACCCTTGGGGGGGGGGGGGATTAGCACTTTATTTCTCAAAATTGGCATATTATAACCCAGGACAAGTGGGTTCTAAACAGTGTCCCAAGGCTACAAGTTCCATTTCCATACCCTACCAAAGGCAAATGGCTTGCCAGATCTGCCAAAAAATCAATTGGCAGAGGGCACAAAAACGAGTCCCATCCCTCATGGACATGGGGGCCTTTCAACAAGTACCAGAGCAGGGACAAGGATTTTACTCTAGACCGTTCTTGTTACCCAGAAAGGACCAGGCCTGGAGACCAATACTGGACCTATCTATTCTGAACACATTCCTGGATATACCAAAATTCAAAATGTTGACTTTGCAGCAGCTTCTGCCCATGCTGGGCAAGAACGCTTGGCTTGTGACTTTAGACCTAAAAGAGGCATACCTGCATGTC
>NC_056725.1:1665649590-1665694590 GCF_019279795.1 Protopterus annectens
GCCTGAACTATTCGGGCTATTTTTGTAGCTAAATATTTAAATGTTCATCGTGCATACAGCTGCAGTCCTTACATATGGGTTCTCCTGCCGTCAGGCGGGTCCTCGGTCGGCCGAATTCCAAAGTCTAGGTCCGGCGTCGGTTGTTGTCGCCTTCTTCCCTGACGTCAGTGCGACAGGGGTATAAAAGACACGGCCGACACCATTTTCTTAAGTCTTTTTTGCCGTGCGGTGCCCGAAGCAGAAGCAGTTCGCAAGTGCCGGTCGGCCAGCTCCTGAAATTATGAAAATTTGGAAACCGAAGTCTTCTTTAAAGCTAAGTTCCCCATTGGGGAAACTTTTCTTGCCTCAGACCGATTGTCAAAGTTAACAATTGTATTTCTTGTGGGAAGCAAATACCGCATAAGGATTTCCATTCCCTCTGTATTCCTTATTTAGGCCCAGACCACGACGTCTCGGGCTGTCGCTTTTTTGCTACCTTTAATAAACGCACTATTAAGTGTCGGGCGGAGTTCGCCCAGCACTTTTTTGGTAAAGCTTTTGACTATAAAATGTTGTCTGAGACCCCGACTACCGTTTTGTCCAAAAAACGCAAGGACAAAGACCGACACACGAGGCCCACTGTCTCCGACACCACGCCAAGACTGGCTACACATGGTCCAGTTCTCAGTGAGGCACCTACGCAGCCCCTGACTACAGACTACACTTCTCTGGCGGTGTCCTCTGTAACTGAGACCGCAGGTTCCTCGGCCCACACCCTGACTACAGCTACCGAAGCCACTGTGAGTGTTGAGCCTCTTAATGTGGACAGATCTACTTCCACCCATGGTGTTTTCAGACCTTCCTTTTCCATCAAGGCCTTTACTAAATCTAAATCAGCCATGCACTCCCAGAGGCCTGCTGCACAGGGCCCATCTACAGGCCCCATGCCTAAAAAGCAGATGCTCAAAATGGCTGAGGATTTAATTACTCTTATCAGGGGTTCCCAACCCCCACCGGACAAGAGACCCAGGGTGGAGGAAGAATCTCCCTCTTCTGACCAGGGCTCCATTATTTCAGAACATTCTGATGAAGAGGAGCATTCGTACTCCCCTTTTGAAGATTCTGATGCAGAACAGTCCATTCCTTCTGTATCCCCCCCCCAGAGGATTTCTCATTCGGGGAAACCTTGCATACATTGGTTCATAGGTTCATACTAGGCTATCTGCCCTAGGGCATTTATAAGCCTTGCCAGAATGTGTTTGGCTTCGCCACCCATTTTAAATTTATTTTGCTATGCCCTTTTTCGAGGTTAGTATACTGTGCCTCTGTCTAACAGTGACACAGAAGTGATACACTGGGTAAACCTACGATCTCCCATCCACTCATAAAGATTCCTCTTGAAGAGAGTCAATGAGGGACTCTGCCTAACCTGCACTGGTATTTTATTCCAGAGTGAAGGGAGCCTCTGGGTTATGAATCTGGCCCTCCAGCATGTCCTATTTATTTCAGTGCTGAGGTTCAAGTCTCTCGAGCGCGTAGCTCGATGGGATTTGGATTTTCTGAGGTGCAGCATGTCCATTAATTCCGGGTTGGACATGGCTTTATACGTCAGGCACAGATCGCCTCTGAACAGGCGGTATGCCACTGAGTAGAGCTGGAGTTTCTTTAACCGGGCAGCATATGGCATCTGTTTGAGCCCTTTGATCCTCTTGGTGAGGTACTTTTGGGGTCTTTCCAGTTGCTGCAGGTGTCTGGTAAGGTACATCCCAAAAGGGGCATTGTACTCAATTATGGGCCTGATGAGGGATGAGTAAAGAGGCACGATGACCTCCCCTGATCTAGATGTGAATCCCTTCATGATTAGGTGGGCTATATAAAATGTTTTTCTAACAACTTTGGCCACGTGGTTGTCAAATGAGAGATTACTATCAACTTTGGTCCCCAGGTCCCGAATTACTTCTGTACTTAATGATTTCCACCTATGTGGTAATTTGTGGGCGCTTTGTTTTTGCCAAAGGGGATGACTATACACTTTTTGGCATTTAGCTTGAGGCCATGGCTCTGGCACCAGTTGTCTGTTTCTATGAGGCCCTTTTGGAGGATGCTTGTGTCGGCTGGAGAGTCGATTATGGCGCCCAGTTTGCAGTCATCTGCGAACTTGGTCAGCCACAGTCCTTCTGTGTTGGCCTGTACCTCCGAGAAATATATACCGAACAAGAGAGGTCCCAGGACTGAGCCTTGTGGGACACCACTTGTAACTGGTTTGGAGTCTGACATGGCTCCAGCAATTCTAACCATGTGGGTTCTGTCCTTGAGCCAGTTTGCAATCCATCTAGTGACATAGGGGTTTATATTTAAGCTGGTGAGCTTATCTATAATGCCTGAGTGGGGTATTGTATCGAAGGCTTTTGCGAGGTCCAGGTAGGCTGTGTGGACCACCTTCCCCTCGTCAATGGCCTTGGTGACTGTTTCAAAGAAATCAACCAGGTTTAAGAGGCAGGATCTGCCCTTAACAAAGCCGAACTGGGTAGGATCCAGTGTTTGTAGGTCCCCAATATCTTTGAGGTCCATGATGATCCTTTCCATAGCTTTGCAGACCAAGCTAGTCAGGCTTATGGGGCGATAGTTTCCAGGATCCGTTGAGGCACCACCTTTATGGAGAGGGACCACTGTTGCTGTACGCCACTCTTTGGGCACATATCCTGTAGTAAGGCTGAGATTGAACAGTAGTTTTATGTTTGGGTTTAGCTCTTCTTTGAGTTCCTGTAGGACGCAGCCCGGGACACCATCTGGTCCCATTGATGCTGTGTTTTTTGCTTTGGAGAGGGCGGCTCTTACCTGGCATCTGAGATGTCAGGGGGGCAGCACTCTGCTGGGATAGATATTTGCCCTTTTGGTGGGGAGAGGGGGGAGAAGTTTGCGCTGAACCTGTCAGCTAGGATGTTGGCAATGTCTGTGGGTTCGGTGTATTTTTTGTCATTTTGGACTAATTCTGAGCATATCTGGGAATTACCACCCAGGTTCCTGACATAACTAAAGAAAGCCTTGTGATTATCGTTGGTGTCCTGTGCAATTTTTCTCTCGAAGCTGGCCTTAGACAATTTTATGTGTGCCCATAGTTTTTTGCTAATACTGATCAGTGATGCCTTCCCTTTTTGGGATTTTGCTTTATCATTTAGTAGCTTCCTCCTTCTATTGTATAGTTTGTTTATGGCTGGGGTCCACCAGACAGGACGTCTGCCTTTGGAGGATTGGGTCTTGGTTTTATTTGGGATCGCATGATCCATGCATTCCTGAAGGTGTTCATAGAATGCATTTATAAAGGATTCTGCGGTCTGGGCCGTATTTTCCACAGGCCCGGGGGCTTTGAAGGATTCCACCTCAGTTTTGAGGAGTGTAAAATTTGCTTTAGAGAAGTTTTTCACTGTGGTTTTCTGGGCAGGGGGTGGGGTCGGGATGTGAATATCCAGTGAGATTAGTTTATGGTCTGATCTTACCAGTGAGGGATACACTTCTGGTCTGGAGCATAGAGTCCCCATGTTGGTGATCAGGTCCAGTATGTTTTCCCCTCTTGTGGGAGTGGTAACAAGTTGTTCCATAGCATTTGAGTTTATAAATTCTAGGAACCTTTGGGCTAGGGTGTTGGAGCTAGAGTAATGCTCCCAATCTATGTTTGGGTAGTTGAAGTCGCCCAATATAATGGTGTTTGGAGAGACCTTCATATTTTCCAGTGTTCTCAGGAAGGCCGAGTGGGGTTCCTGGGTTTGGGAGGGTGGTCTGTAGCAGGCTATAAACTGGAAGGCAGTTATACCCACTGTTAGTTGCACATGGATAGTCTCTGATGCTTCGTGCTTTGCCACCAACCTGGAGGTGTGGGTATCTTTGAATATCGATAACTACCTTTTGTGGTTCGGTCCAAGTTTTGGGGCCGAAAAGCATGGTTTGAGGTATAACCTGGTAGTGCTGGGGTGCTCTCGGGAGCCCTGAACCAGGTTTCTGTTACTGCACAGATATCTATGTTCTCCATGCTAAGGAG
Source organism: Protopterus annectens (assembly GCF_019279795.1). NCBI lineage: Eukaryota > Metazoa > Chordata > Ceratodontiformes > Protopteridae > Protopterus > Protopterus annectens. The sequence continues at coordinate 1,665,653,606 of NC_056725.1, forward strand.
AGTTTCGAGTGCATGCATCTTGAGGTTTAGACTTCTGGCATTGAGTAGCATTACTCTTAGTTTCTTATCCCTTGTGTTACCTATGGAGGTGGGTTTGTCTTTTGAGCCTTGCCTAAAAAAGGCACTATGGGGGTAGCAAGAGCCTTTGCCAATATCCAAAGCCCAGGGTGACAGGTGCAAGCCGTCCCTAGCGAAGCATCGTGGCTTGTCGAGCATATCATCCCAAGCTGACAGGCATTGGATCCCCTTTGAATGACACCAGTACTTAAGCCAATTGTTGAAATTGATCATCTTGTCTTCATATTGTGGCATCATTCTTGGTGAGGGTAAGATGCTACTCAACGTCAGGGTCATACCGGCCTGGGCTACATGCTCCGAGAGCTCCTTTAAGTCTCTTTTCATGTAGTCCAGGGAGGTACGTCTCAGGTCATTCACACCAGCATGGACAAAGACTGAGTCATATTTGTACTTGCCTTGGAGTGACCTGAGTGCTTGTGTTATGTGGCGGATCCTAGCGCCCGACAGGCTGCTCACCGTGACCCTCTCCTTGTTCAGCCTGGTGAGCGGACGATAGTCACCTATTACAAGTGTATCAGGTGTGTTTAGTCTTAAGGGCTGTGACTGTTTGGCACACTGGCTTTGTGAGATGTGTTGCACGTGTTTTGTTTTGGGGTAGCGGCTGCTTGGGTATCTGCTTTGGAGGTCTCTGCTGCTTCGGCAGATCTTTATTTAGAGCCACAGAGTATGTTTTTGTGTGATTATGTGTTTGGTTTGCTGTCGTGGTAGGTCTATGTGAGACTGGAATTGTAGTGAGTGTGGTTTCCTTCTCCTCCTGACTGGTTATGCCAGTACTGAGTTGAGAGAGCTTGGCCTCCAGTTTGGCTATATGATTGCATTTCTCACATGTGTTGGAATTTGTTGAGAGGAGGAGAGGGTTGTCTGTGTACATGAGGCAGTTGTAACATTGCCTCAAAATTCCCAGATTCACCAGCTGGACCGGAGAGGAGATTGACAACTGACCTTTGGACATGCTAGAATAATATTGGGAATTCCTTAATTGAAAACCAGGGCCAGTGGGGAGTGAGGGTGTAGTGCTTTTAATTTTTAGTGCTGACTTATATAATTGCTTTAGTGAGCAAGTGCCAGGTAACTTAAGTGCAGTGTGTTACAGGTAACTTAAATGCAAAAACGACAAACAGTAACTTTCAAGTGAAACAAGGAAATAAGTACAGTAAGCAATGCAGATATCACTAGTGATCCACAGAAGCGCTGAGAAGCCGCGTATTGGGTGGAATTAGCGTTCCAGGGAAATAACAAGCAAACAAACTAGCATATAAACAAAGCTATATTCAGCAGGCCTGGATCTAGTCTATGCTACAGCAAACAAGGTGTACCAATTTCAGTAAGATACAGTTCAAATATTCAGGCACTATAAACCTTTAACCAGAAATTCCCAGCTCAGAAGGGCAGAGTCCAGCCTCTTCTCCCACAAGAGTGCAGACCACAAACCTTCTTAATGTAAAATAACTGGCCTGAAGCCCAAGTGCTTAAACCAGAACTAATGCACTTTAAGAATAACAGACACTGGGCTCTCAATCGGCAGTTCCCAACTTAGAAGGATGAAAGCTACCTGTCCTGCCACCACAGTGCATGCCACAAACCTTCCTAATGTAAAACAACTGGTCTGAAGCCCAAGTGCTTAATCCAAAAGACTTAGAATGACAGCTAAACTTTAATCAAGTTACTACCAAGCAGTAATAAATACAATTGAATACTTTAGAGAGTGCCTGGATTAGTGCTCAAGTTACATAAACAAAGCTAGATCCAGCAGGCCCGAATCCAGTCTATGCCACAGCAAACAAGGCGCACTAACTTCAGTAAGAAGCAGTTCAGATATGCATGCACTATAAGCCTTCAATCAGAAATTCCCAGCTCAGAAGGGCAGAGTCCAGCCTCTCCTCCCACAAGAGTGCAGACCACGAACCCTCTTAATGTAAAATAACTGGCCTGAAAGCCCAAGTGCTTAAACCAGAATTAATACACTTTTAGAATAACAGACACTGAGCCCTCAATCAGCAGTTCCCAACCTAGAAGGATGTAAGCTCACTACAGTGCAGACCACAAACCCTCTCAGTGCAAAACAACTGGTCCGAAGCCCAAGTGTTTAAACCAGAAGGCTTAGAATGAGTTACACCAAGCAGTAATAAATACAATTGAGTACTTTTAAGATGATGCAAAAGTAAAAAAGTAGGTAGAAACACAAGTACAGTAAAAGCAGATGAATTTTTTTTTTTTTTTTTTTTTTTTTTTGAACAAGTGCTGAGATCAAAGAAACAGATTTGAGTGCTGAAACTAGAAAACTGGCTAGTTATAGGGAAAAAAACTAAGCTAGAAGGCTTCCCTCCAACACAGAAGGGCTTGGGGGCTCAGAAGCCTACAGATAGTCTATACCACTTAACAGGAAAGGCAGGAAACAAGCTTAAATTTTTTTTTTCCCTCTATTTCCCAGATGCTCTCTTTGTACACAGTAGGAGTGCCTGAAATCAGAATATGATCTCACTGCACTCAGTTGAGTGAGCAAATGAGATGGGCCCAGAAGGAGTATCCATACACAAATTTACAAGAGGGGCGGGCAGCTGCAAGGCCACTAAGATTAACACCAAAACAAAAACAGGGAGGGTAGGTGGGACTAACTGAAGAGCAGAGTAAAAACTTCCAGTTGAGCTAATAATCCTTCCACACAGTTGAAATCAATTTAAATACTGTATTTTTTTGAAAAAAAAAAAAGCAGATAAAGGTACTTAAATTCTCTTATACGTCCAGTTGAATATAGCCAGTTCGGGAACACTTCCATTGGGAAGGCCAGGATTTTTCAGATTCAAAGAAAAGGCTTAGGGAATTTCTTCTGCTACCTCAGCACAGACCTCTGGCGATACCTCCTGTCTTGGACATACTTGATGATGTTTATTCGGAGGCTTGCCTTAACACGGATTCCCTGCCTCCAGCCCCAGTCAAGCCTGATAGGTACTACAGAGTTCCTAACTCACACCAATTTCTTTACAAAAGCCATAATGCTGACCCAGAAACCATTTCTCAGGGTCCCAAGGGAATGAAGGCCTCTACTGCTAAGAATCCATTACCTTCCGAAAGAGAGTCTAGATCCTTAGAAAGGTGGGGAAAAAAGGTATATACCTCGGCCACTCTAGCCATGAGGGCCTTAAATTTTCAGTTCCATATGCTTAAATATCAGCAGTTTCTGTTATCACAATTAAAGAATAAAATGTCACAACCTGAACAACCAGATCTGAAGGAGTTGCAGGATATGATGCATAGTGCAGAACAAGTGGGTAAGGACACCTTACAATGTGGTTATGATGCTCTAGAGGCCTCAAGTAGAGCTGCAGTTACAGGATCAGTCATTCGTAGACATGCCTGGCTTAGGGAACAAACCCTGCCTGATCATGCCAAAGCTAAATTACTAGATGCTCCTTTACAAAAGGATGTATTATTTGTTACTAATGCTGAGGAAATACCAAGGAAAATGGAAGAAAAAGCTAAATCTATGCAAACTGTTAAGGCTTTTCTACAGGTACAACCACCACGTTTTAGTAGAAATTGGCCTGCAAAAAACTGGTCCTTTCCAGCCACGGACAAGCCCCAAAGAGGTAGATACAGATGCGGAAGGGGCAGAGGACAATTTCAAGGATCATATAGAGGCAGACAATGGCAACCTCCAGCATCAAGAGGTGGCGAAGACAATGCACAGCAATACAGAAAACAAACCCAATGACTTTCCCCTTTGCATGCCAAACAAGGCTCAAGTGTCAGCACCCTTGGGAGGAAAGCTGACATTATTTTCAAAAAATTGGCATATTGTCACAAAAGACAAATGGATCCTGGACATTATAAACGGAGGCTACAGATTTCATTTTCACACTCTTCCAAAAATGAGGCATGCCGAACCTGCCACACAAAAAGCAGAGGGTCAAATACAAATTTCAAAGCTCATGGACATGAAAGCCATTTAAGAGGTACCTACTCACGAGCAAGGTCAAGGTTTTTATTCCAGACTATTCCTGGTACCAAGGAAGGGAACCGATTGGAGACCCATTTTGGACTTATCCATCCTAAACACATTTCTACTAGTACCAAAATTCAAGATGCTCACCTTACAGCAACTTCTTCCCATGCTGGGCAAGGGGTCTTGGCTGGTAACATTGGGACATGCAGGTATGCCTCCTTGAGGTCCAATCAGACAAAGCTGCAGAAGATACCTCAGATTTCTTGCAGGTTCAATCCACTATCTATTCTCTGCATTGCCCTTTGGCTTATCTACTGCGCCCAGAGTATTCACGAAATGCCTGGCATCAGTAATTGCGTACTGCAGACTTCAAGTGATACAAATATACCCTTATTTGGACGACTGCCTGATCCAAGCGGACAGCAAACGCATACTTCTGGAGCATCTGGCTTATGTAACACAGTTATTGAATTCTCTGGGATACACAGTCAACAAAGAAATCCAGGCTAACACCATCTCAGAAAATAATTTTCCTGGGTGCCAACTTGGACACAAACACCCAGATGGCCTATCTTACGCCAGAAAAACAGGGGCAACTAACTCAGTACTTCAAGATACTAGCAAATTGTACCAGGCTAACTGCAAGGAAAATCCTGCAGGCTCTGGGATTCATGGCATCTTGCATTCTTCTAATCCCATGTGCAAAGTTGCATATGAGGAAACTTCAATGGTACCTAAAAAACCTATGGTCTCAACACAGCCACAGTTTGGAAACAATAATACCACTAATTCCATGTTTACAAAAGGAATTTCTATGGTGGGCTCAAGCATGCCAAACAAACACAGGTCTACCATTCAGCAAACCTCAAGCAAAACAAGTCATCATCGCAGACGCCTCAGACTGCCTGGGGGGCACACATGACAGACAGGTGCATTCAGGGCAGATGGTCCTAAAAGGAAAAGCACCTTCACATCAATCAAAAGGAAATGCTAGCAGTGATAAATGCAATTACAGCTTTCAAGTACCTCCTGCATCCAGGGCAATTATTAATAAGAACAGACAACACCACAGTAATGTGGTACATAAACAAACTGGGAGGAACACATTCATACCCCCTGTGCAGGCTGGCCATGTCACTTTGGAACAAGGCTCTGGAATGGCAAATCGAGCTTCAAGCACAGTACGTGCCAGGTATGGAAAACAGGTATGGAAAACACGCTGGCAGACAATCTAAGCAGAAATATGACAGACCCTCACGAATGGAAGATGCATCCTCAAGTGTTTACAAGGATAATCCAAGCCTGGGGAAGGCCAGATGCATCCTCAAGTGTTTACAAGGATAATCCAAGCCTGGGGAAGGCCAGACCTAGATCTCTTTGCCTCCCACAACAATCACCAATTGACAAAATTCTGCTCAAGGACATTCCATCCAAAGGCCTGGAAAGTGGACGCCCTTTCTTTCAGTTGGGCAGCACGGACAGTTTACGCCTTTCCACCTCTTCCTCTACTGACCAAGGTGCTTTAGAAAACAAGAGCAGACAGACCAAAGATGATACTGATTGCTCCAGACTGGCCAAGACAACACTGGTATCCACTCCTGAGGAGCCTAACACATTCTCCTCCCTGGACCCTACCTCTAATGCTTCTTCCGACTCGGCACAGCTACAAAACACTTCACAGTCAGCTGAAAACACTGAATCTGGCTGCATGGAAAATTCCTTAACACTACAACAGACCCTACTCTCCAAGGAAGTACAGGATGTCATTTTGGAAGCCAGAAGGCCATCTACTAGAAAAGCTTACTCCGCAAAATGGAAACTATTTTGCGCTTGGAATGAGAAAAAGGACCAGAATCCTAGAAAACTGAATTTGCCTCCGATATTACAGTATCTAACTGAGCTGCTGAACAGTGGACTGTCATTCTCCTCCATTAAAATCCATGCCTCAGCCATTTCTGCAGAATATAACACTGATCCACCCTTATTCTCTCACCCACTCTTAAGACAGTTCCTCAGAGTGGCTAAGAATATAAGACCTCCAAGGAAACAACCAATCCCAGCCTGGGATCTTAATTACATACTGGAAAAATTGACATTGCTTCCCTTTGAACCAGCTGCCTCAACAGATTTACAATATTTGTCCTGGAAAACAGCTTTCCTTCTGGCTATTACCTCAGCTCGTAGGGTCTCGGAATTACAAGCCCTCATGGGTGTGCAGCCCTTTCTCATCTTCCATCAGGACAGGGTTTCCCTACGAACCAACCCGTCATTTATGCCTAAGGTAGTATCCAGGGTAGCTTTAAATCAGGCCATACACTTGCCTACCTTTTACCCCAATCCTCAAAACAAAGGGGAAAAGCTGCTACATTCCTTAGACATCCACAGACAGCTGCGTTAATATTCGGACAGAACAAAGCCGTTCAGGAAATCAGAACAACTCTGCGTCCTATGCTGTAGGAGCTCAAGGGAAGCCAATTTCCAAACAGACAATTTCAAAATGGATAGGCCACTGCATACATTTTTGTTGCTCCTTTCATGGTAAATGTGTGCCTACAGGCATCCGATCCCACTCCACAAGGGCCACAGCTACCTCTACAGCATTCCTCAGAGGAGCTCCTACCAAAGATATTTTGGAGGCAGCCACTTGGAGTTCGGTGCATACCTTCACTAAACACTACCACCTACCTTTATACTCCAAAACAAGAGCAGGCTTTGCCACTGCTGTGTTGCAGGGCAATCTGGCTCCACCTAATTCCACCTAGTGCCTACCACCCTGTGCGTAGCTTTGGGATTCTACCCATATGTAAGGACTGCAGCTGTATGCACGATGAACATAGTACAGTTATCTACCTACCATAAATGTAGATGTTAGAGTGCTAATACAGCTGCAGTCCAGATTTCCCTCCCTCCTTCCCCTCTTGGTACAGCTCTAGTGGCCAACTCCACAAACAACCTGTTTGGGTTATCCTTCTATGGTGTATTTGCTTGCAACTACTGATTTTTGATTATATTGCATTGCATGACTATACATAGATATATAAATTATGTATTGCCTTCCTTCTGGGGGCACCTGACATCTGGGGCAAGAAAGACTGAAGAAAATGGCGTCGGCCGTGCCTTTTATACCCCTTTCGCACTGACGTCAGGGAAGAAGGCGACAACAACCGACGCCGGACCTAGACTTTGGAATTCGGCCGACCGAGGACCCGTCTGACGGCAGGAGAACCCGTATGTGAGGACTGCAGCTGTATTAGCACTCTAACATCTACATTTATGGTAGGTAAAAAACTGTACTTTCTCTATCTCCATACTCAAAAATGGCTTCATTAAGCCATCTGACTACAGATGATCTGAAAAAAAGTAAGGATAAAGACAGACCTCATAGGTCCAAAACTGCCAACAACGCTTCAGTTAAGCTAGTCGCCAGTCCGTACACAGTGAGGCGCTTTCGCAGCCCCTGATACCCGCTACCACAGATTCGCAGGTCTCTACGGAGACCCATTCGGAGTCCGGTATGCCACGAGACGCTTCGACTATGGAACCTACAGAGGTCTCTACCTTGGACGGGTCCGGAGCCGGTGTGCAGGCACTGGCTTCTGAGGGTGTACTCAGGCCTACAGGCTTTCATATTAAATAGACTGCTTTGTTTCCAGCTAAACAGACTGCTTTGTTTCCAGCTAGAAGTACTGAATTCCTCAGGCTTAAAACTCTCACTATGCCTAGAAAACTGACTACCAGACCACATACTAGGGCCCATATATCTCAAAAACAAATGCTTTGAATGGCTGAAGACCTTATTACTTTAATTAGGGGAAGCTAGCCTTCCCCCACTAATACTTGGAACTGATTTTCTTTCTAATTCTTTTGATCAGGAGTCCGATATCTCTGCTCTTTCTGATTACCAGGATTTGCCCTTGCCTACATATGAGGATTCTGATGCAGAGGATTCCATTCCCTCTGCTTCCCCTCCAGAAGATTTTTTCTTTTGGTGAAACCTTGCATACCCTTGGGGAGCATTTCCGCTGGGAAAAGGCATGCTTGGCTTAAGGAACAAAACTTGCCAGATCATGTTAAAGCTAAATTACTGGATGCACCCTTAAACAAAGACAGTCTTTTTGGCAATAAAGCAGAAGTCCACAAAAGGATGGAGGAAAAAGCTAAATCTATGCAAACTGCCTCCCAGATTTAGTAGGCATTGGCCTTCAAAGCACTGGTCCTTTCCAGTCCCTTCCAGGCCTTCAGTCCAAACCCCAGCAACAGCAGACCACCAAGACTTCAGTCTCAGGCTATGCACAGATCTAAGCAGTGGGGTGCTCCCGCTTCCAAAGCAGGGAGTAGTGAGCCATCCCCCTATGGAAAGATGGCACAATGACTTAACCTTCACCCTCTCAAGCCCTGCTCAGCTTCTTGCTCCCTTAGTAGGAAAGATTGCCCTGCATGCAAAAAACTGGGAACTCTCTACGCAGGACAAATGGGTTTTGAAGTTTCCCTAGGATACAGATTCCTCATCCACACACTACCAACCCCAAGTGGTTGCCCAGACCTCCCCCCAAATCAGTGGGCGGAGGCCCAAAAACAGGTTCTCTCTCTCTCCTCCGTATCAGGGCTATTCAACCTGTCCCAGCAGAACTAAGGGGACAAGGTTTTTATTCAAGACTTTTCCTGGTACCCAGAAAAGAAATCCTGGTGTCCTATCGTGGACCTGCCTATTCTCCACACCTTTCTGGTGGTTCCAAAATTCAAAATGCTAACTCATCCGCTTCTTCCTATGCTAGCCAAGGATGCCTGTCTGGCAACACTAGACTTAAAGGAAGCTTACTTACACATCCCAATAAGGGAATTCTGCAGACAGTACCTATGTTTCAGGGCGGGCTCCATGCACTTTCAGTTCTCTGCACTTCCCTTTGGCTTACCTGCTGTGCTCAGGGTGTTCACAAAGTGTCTAGCTCCAGTCATTGCATTTTGCAGGCAGAGAAATATTCAGATTTACCCATACTTGAACGATTGTCTAATTTAGGCAGAAAGTCAGCACTTGCTCTTACAACACCTGGCATTTGTAAAGAAACTTATAACCTCACTGGGGTTACACCACCAACAAAAAGAAATCACACCTAGTACCCTGCCAACAGATTGTATTCCTGGGAGCAAGCTTGAACACAACTTCCCAGATGGCATCCCTCACTCCGGAGAAGCAAGTTTATTTGGCAACCTACTTCAAACTATTGGCCACAAAAACCCAGCTGTCTGCAAGGAAAATACTGCAAGCTCTGGGGTTCATGGCCTCTTGCATTCTGCTGATTCCATATGCAAGACTGCATATGAGGAAACTCCAATGGTTTCTAAAAAGTCTGTTGTGTCAACATTCACAGAATCTGGAAACTATGATTCCTATCATTCCTTGGCTAAAGACAGAGTTCCTTTGGTGGGCAGAGGTCTACTACCACAAGGGACTCCCTTTCACTCTACCCCCTGCCGCCCAAACCCTAACAGACACATCAGACTATGCATGGGAGGTTCACATGGCAGGGCAGTGCATTCAGGGAAAATGGAACCCATAACAGATGCACCTGCATATCAATCTAAAAGAAATGTTAGCTGTACAGAATGCTCTGATAGCCTACAAAGACCTTCTTCTTCCAGAGCAACTATTGGTAAAGACAGGACACCACAGTTATGTGGTACATAAGCAGGGGGAGCCCACTCCTACTCTCTCTGCAGACTAGCCATGGCTCTGTGGAACACAGCTTTGAGCTACCAAGTGCACCTACAAGCTCAATTCCTGCCAGGCAAACTAAATTCACTGGCAGACTCCTTAAGCAGAAATCTCATGGACCCACATGAATGGAAACTAGAACCCAAAATAATCGAGCTCTGGGGGACTCCAGAGGTAGACCCGTTTGCCTCCCCTCAGAACTACCAGTTGAACAAATTCTGCACCAGAACTCCCCACAGTCAAGCTTGGAAAGTGGATGGCCCTGTCCCTGTATCTGGGAAAGCCTCTCTGTTCATGCCTTTCCCCCCTCTGCCTCTCCTCTCGAATGTTGTACTAAAGATCAAACCGGAAAAGCCAAGGGCAATACTGATTGCACCAGACTGGCCACACCAGCACTGGTACCCCCTTTTGCGCAGTCTGACACTGCTACAACCATGGCACCTGCCTCAGACTCCTTCTCTGCTGTCCCAGCAAGTGGACCAGATTCTGCACTCTCTGCTTCTAACCCTGAACCTTGCAGCCTTTCTAATTCCACGAGTTCTCCTCTAGCAACCCTCAGTAGGCAGGTGCTGGATGTCATTCTTGAGGCAAGTAGGCCTAGTACTAGAAAATCCTATTTTGAAAAGTGGAAAAGATACTGTTCCTGGAGCCAGGCTCAGGGAATGGGCACAACTGTGCCCAACGTACCTCGTATTCTAGATTATTTAACAAATGCTCCCCAAGGGCCTATCTTTCTAGTCAAAATTCATGCATCTGCCATTTCAGCACATTATAATGCTGAGACACCCCTCTTTTCTCTCCCCTTGCTAAAACAGTTCCTTAGAGGGGCCAAAAATTCAAGACCCCCAGGAGAGCTCCCACTCCAGCCTGGGACCTTAATTTTGTATGGAAAAACGGCCTTACTTCTAGCCGTCACTTCGGCAAGAAGAGTGTCTGAATTGCAGGCCTTCATGGCAGTGGAACCCTTCATTATCTTCCATGCAGACAGGGTTTCCCTCAGGACTAATCCATCCTTGATACCCAAGGTGGTGTCTGGTGTGGCCCTAAACCAGTCCATTAATTTGCTTGCTTTTTTCCCTAATCCTTAAAATAAAGGGGTAAGGATACTGCATTCTCTGGACGTGCAAGGATACTGCCTTCTCTGGACATGCAAAGGCAACTTAGATTCAATTTGGACAGGACTAAGCCTCTGTCTGACCAGCTGCTAATTAGCTTTGCTGCAGGGGTAGAGGGGAGGGCCATTTCAAAGCAAACCATTTCCAAATGGATAGCCCATTGCGTTCATTTCTGCTAAAAGCACCATGAAAAACCTACCCCACAGGGGATAAGATCACATTCCACCAGGGATGCATCTACCTCTATGGCATTTCTCAGAGTCCCTACCAGGGACATCCTGGAAACTGCTACCTGGAGCTCTGTACATACATTCACAAAGCATTACCTCCTGCCTGTCTTTTCTAAATCCAGAGCTGGATTTGCCACAGCAGTCTTACAGGGCCTAATTGTCTAACTACCTCCACCCTTCCTTAGCTTTGGGAATCGACCGAAATGTGATGACTGCAACAATGAAACACGAAGAACTTAGTACAGTTGTGTACACTTACCGTAAATGTAGATGTTAGTGTATTCACTGTTGCAGTCCTGGTTACCCACCCTCTAGCCCCCTGACTTTTCTTGGCTCTAACTTTCCTGCTTGTTTGGCATATATTATATTACATTATGTGTATTTGCTTTTTGCTGGGGGTGTACCATAACATATAATTGCTTCCTATTGTGGGGGCAGCTGACATCTGGGGCAAGAAAAACTGATGTAATGGTGTCGGCTGCACGACTTGATGTGGAAGAAGCGACAGCATCTGATGCAGAAATCTGAAGACTCTGGTATTCAGGCCGGCTGAGGGGCTACCTGCAGGCAGATCACCCAAATGTGATGACTGCAACAGTGAATACACTCTTAACATTTACATTTATGGTAAGTGTACTGTACTTTCTGGGTTCTTTTGTGACCTCTTGTATGTTTCCTCAATTTGTGGATGATGGTTCTCACTGTGGTTTGCTAGAGTCCCAAAGCTTTAGAAATGGCTTTGTAACCTTTTCCAGACTGATAGATGTCAGTTACTTTTTCTCATCTGTCCCGGAATTTCTTTAGATCGCGGAATGAAGTCTTCCTTTTTGGGATCTTTTGGGCTACTTCACTTTCTCTGACTTCTATTTAAGTGATCTCTTGATCTCTTGATTCAGCAGGTCTGGCAGTAATCAGATCTGGGTGTGGCTAAGGAAATTGAATTCTGCTTTCTCAAAAAAGTGATACTTCATGATTTAACAAGAGGGGCAGTTACTTTTTCACACAGGGCCATGTAGGTTTGGATATTTTTTTTCCTTGATAAATGAAATTATTCCTCAAGTGCATTTTATGTTTACTTGTGTTATCTGTCTAATATTTAAATTTGTTCTGAAACACCTGGTGTGACAAACGTGCAAAAAAATAAATCGGGAAGGGGGCATCAATATGTCTAACTTCGAAATAATTTTCGACAGACATTGGAAGTTTACCTCGAAACTAAAAAAAAATTGAAAGTTACAATGTCAAATCTGCTGATCGAATTCAACAGTTTCGACATTGTGTCCCTATAGGAGTTCACATACAGTAAACTCCTATACTTGACATGTTTTTGCAGAGGGGCAAGCCCTCCCTGCACCCTCCCAATAACTATATATTCAGAATCCAAGATCACACTGCAATGAGGAAAGAGATGCATTTCCCTAACCGCACTGTACTACAGTCACTGTACAGTTGTTCAAATTTATATCAGCGAATGCACAGTACATTTGCTAATATAAACATTTGAATATTGAGAGTGCACCCATATGAAACATTCGAACATCTGTAGTTTGAATTTTTCATATGGGTGCATTCTCACCTCGACATTATAGTAGTAAACTGTGTGTGTGTAGATATATATATATATATATATATATATATATATATATATATGTATATATATATATATATATATATATATATAGATATATAGATATATAGATATATATGTATATGTATATATATATATATATATATATATATATATATATATATATATATATATACATACATATATATATATATATATATATATATATACATACATACATACATATATATATATGTATGTATGTATGTGTATATATATCTATATATATATATGTGTGTGTATATGTATGTGTGTGTATATATATATATATATATATATATATATATATATATATATATATATATATATATATATATATATATATATATAGAGATAGATATACGGCTAATAATAGAATGAAAGATGTAGATCAGCATTAGACATATGAAATGACTTTCCTGTATATAACCATTTTTTTCCCCATTTCTTTTACTGCACTGTTCATGACTATTGCAAACCATCCTAATTGAACATCCTTGTATTAAACCTCTTCATCTAAAGTTCTTCAGTTAATTAACCATTTACTAAGATAGCAGTAGTGGTATGTTTATAGACTGACTCTCATATTTTGTGCGTATTATAGCTATCCCTGATTTGCCATAAATTTTCATACCATGGTGGTGCTGCGGTAGCGCTGTCGCCTCACAGTAAAACCTTGTCCCGAAGTTCATCGTGCATACAGCTGCAGTCATAACAGATGGGTTATCCTGCTGTCAGGCGGGTCCTCGGTCGGCCGAATTCCAAAGTCTAGGTCCGGCGTCGGTTGTCGCTTCTTCCCTGACGTCAGTGCCACAGGGGTATAAAAGAACCAGCCGACGCCATTTTCTTCAGTCTTTCTTGCCATGCAGTTCCCGAAGCAGAAGCAGTTCGCAAGTGCCGGTCGGCCAGCTCCTGAGATTACGAATATTTTTCAACCGAAGTCTTCTTGAAAGCCAAGTACCCTGTTGGGGAAACTTTTCTTGCCTCAGACCGATGTCAGACAAAGTTAATAATTGCATTTCATGTGGGAAGCAAATACTGCATAAGGATTTCCATTCCTTCTGCATTCCTTGCTTAGGCCCAGACCACAACGTCTCGGCCTGTCGTTTTTGTGCTAGATTCAACAAACGCGCTATTAAGCGTCGGGCGGAGTTCACCCAACACTATTTTGGTAAATTTAATTACATTATGTCGTCGGATACTCAGACTCCAGTTTTAAGTAAAAGACTCAAAGATAAGGACCGACATACGAGGTCCGCGACTTCTACCGACACCACGCTAAAGCCGGTTACAGGTGCTCCGGTTCTCAGTGAGGCGCCTATGCAGCCCCTGAGTACCGATGAAACTTCTTTAGCGGTGTCTTCTGTGCCCGAGGTCGCAGGCTCCTCTGCCCCCACCCCGACTACAGATACCGACGCCACTCTTGGCGGGGAAACTCAGTTTAGACAGGCCTGCCACCTCTCAAGGTGCCTTCTGGCCTTCTTCTTTTTCCATTAAGGCTTTCACAAAATCTAAAACAGCCATGAAAACTGACAAGCTCCACAGAGCCCCTCTCAAGGCCCCATGCCTAAGAAACAGATGCTCAAAATGGCTGAGGATTTGATTACTCTTATCAGGGGTTCTCAACCCCCCTCGGACAAAAGGCCCAGATTGGAGGAAGAGTACCCTTCCTCGGACCAGGCCTCCATTACCTCAGAACATTCTGAAGACCAGGAATATTCATACTCCCCTTTTGAAGATTCTGATGTGGAGGAGTCCATTCCCTCTGTCCCCCCCCCCCCCCCGAGGACTATTCTTTTGGGGAAAACTTGCATACCTTGAGGGAACACTTCCACTGGGAAGGCCAAGATTACTCAGACTCCAAGAAAAGGCTCAGGGATTTTCTCTTGCTCCCTCAGCACAGGCCTCTGGCTATCCCTCCTGTCTTAGACATACTAGATGGTGTATTCAGAGGCCAGCCTTAACCCAGATTCTTTACCACCAGCTCCAGTTGAGCCTGACTGGTATTACCGGGTGCCCGATTCACACCAATTCCTTTACAAAAGCCATGCTGCTGACCCAGAAACTATTTCACAGGGTCCCAAGGGAATTAAGGCCTCTATTGCCAAAAATCCATTACCTTCATAGAGATTCCAGAGCTTTAGAAAGGTGGGGGAAAAAGGTATACACCTCGGCCACTTTAACCATGAGGGCATTAAACTGTCAGTTCCATATGTTAAAGTATCAACAGTTTTTGTTATCTCAGTTGAAAAGCAAAATGTCGCAACCTGAACAACCAGACTTGGAGTTGCAGGATTTGTTGCATAGTGCAGAGCAAGTGGGTAAACATACCTTGCAATGTGGTTTTGATGCTTTAGAGGCCTCATGTAGAGCTGCTGTTACAGGGTCTGTCATACGTAGACATGCTTGTCTCAGAGCAAACCTTACCAGATCATGTCAAAGCTAAATTACTAGATGCACCTCTTCAAAAAGATGTACTGTTTGGTGTTAAAGCTGAGGAGGTATTAAAGAAAATGGAGGAAAAGGCAAAATCAATGCAAACAGTGAAAGATTTCCTACAGGTACAACCTCCACGTTTTCAGTAGAAACTGGCCTTCGAAAAATTGGTCCTTTCCAGCCACGGACAGACCTCAGAGGTAGATACAGGCGCCCGAGGGGTAGAGGGCAATCTCAAGGATCATTTAGAGCAAGACAATGGCAAGCATCTACACAAAGAGGTGGAGAGGATAGATCACAGCCATTCAGAAAGCAGACACAATGACTTTCCCCTTTGCATGCCAAGCAAAGCTCTAATGGCAGCACCTTTAGGCGGAAAACTGGCATTATTTTCGAAAAATTGGCATATTGTCACAAAGGATAAATGGATCCTGGACATTATAGACAGAGGCTACAGATTCCACTTTCATACCCTTCCAAAAATGCGAGGCATGCCAAACCTGCCACAAAATCAAAGTGCAGAGGCACAAAAACAAATTTCAGCTCTCATGGACATGAAAGCTATTCAAGAGGTACCTGCACAAGAACAGGGTCAAGGTTTTTATTCCAGACTATTCCTGGTACCAAGGAAGGACAAAGATTGGAGACCTATTTTGGATCTAGCCATCTTAAACACATTTACTCGTACCAAAATTCAAGATGCTCACATTACAGCAGCTTCTTCCATGCTGGGCAAGGAGTCTTGGCTAGTAACAATGGACCTCAAGGAGGCATACCTGCATGTCCCTGTCAGACAAGATTGCAGAAGATACCTCAGATTTCTTGCAGGTTCAACCCATTATCAATTCTCTGCATTGCCCTTTGGCTTATCTACTGCGCCCAGAGTGTTCACGAAATGCTTGGCATCAGTAATTGCCTTCTGCAGACTTCAAGGGATACAAATATACCCATATTTGGACGACTGCCTGATCCAAGCGGACAGCAAGCACATACTTCTGAAACACCTGGCGTTTGTAATAAAGTTGTTGAACTTTTTGGGATACACAGTCAACAAAAAGAAATCAAAACTAATACCCTCGCAAGCAATAATTTTCCTGGGTGCCAGCTTGAATACAAACACCCAGATGGCCTACCTCGCGTCAGAGAAACAAGGGCAACTATCTCAATACTTCAGAAATATGGCAACCTTCACCAGGCTGACTGCAAGGAAAATCCTGCAGGCTCTGGGATTCATGGCATCTTGCATCCTGCTAATCCCATGTGCAAAGCTGCATATGAGGAAACTTCAATGGTACCTAAAAAAACTTATGGTCTTAACACAGCCACAGTTTGGAAACAATTATACCACTCATTCCATGTCTCCAAAAGGAATTTCTGTGGTGGGCTCAAGCATGCCAAAGAAACATAGGTCTCCCATTCTGCATGCCTCAAGCAAATCATATCATCACAACAGGTGCCTCGGACTACGCCTGGGGGGCGCACATGACAGATCAGTGCATTCAGGGCAAATGGTCCCAAAAAGAAAAACGCCTACATATCAATCAAAAGGAAATGCTATTAGTAAAAAATGCTGTTATGGCCTTCAAAGACCTACTGCATCCAGGCCAGCTATTGATAAGAACAGATAACACCACAGTGATGTGGTACATAAACCAACAGGGAGGAACCCATTCATATCCCCTGTGCAGGCTAGCCATGTCTCTTTGGAACACTGCTCTGGAATTGCAAATCCATCTTCAAGCACAATTCCTGCCAGGCAAGGAAAACACGCTGGCAGACAACCTAAACAGAAATGTGACAGATCCACACGAATGGAAGTTGCATCCTCAAGTTTTTGCAAAGATAATTCAAGCATGGGGAAGACCAGACATAGATCTCTTTGCTACCCACAGAAATTACCAATTGAAACAATTCTGCTCAAGGACCGATCATCCACAGGCCTGGAAAGTGGACGCACTGTCTTTCAGTTGGACAACATTGACAGTTTATGCCTTTCCACCTCTTCCTCTGCTGCCCAAAGTTCTATTAAAAACCAGAGCAGACAGACCAAAGATGATTCTCATTGCTCCGGACTGGCCAAGACAACACTGGTACCCACTCCTGAGGAGCCTGACTCATTCCCCACCATGGATCCTGCCTCTAATGCCTCTTCTGTTGACCCAGCACAACTTCAAAATTCTTCAGTCAGTTGAAGACGCTCAACCTAGCCGCATGGAAGATTCCTTGATTTCCCAACAGACCCTCCTCTCCAAGGAGGTACAGGATGTCATTTTGGAGGCCAGAAGGCCTTCTACTAGAAAAGCCTACTCCGCCAAATGGAAACGGTTTTGTGCCTGGAATCAGAAAAAGGGACAGAATCGTGGGATACTGAATTTACCTCAAATATTACAGTACCTAGTTGAGATGCTAAACAGTGGACTTTCATTCTCCTCCAAAATCCATGCTTCAGCCATCTGCACAATACAACACTGGTCCTCCTTTATTCTCTCATCCGCTCTTAAGACAGTTCCTCAGAGGAGCTAAGAATATAAAACCCCCAAGGAAGCAACCAGTACCTGCTTGGGACCTCAATTTCATTTTAGAAAAACTGACCCTGCCTCCACTTGAGCCAGCTGCTTCATCAGAACTGCAATATTTGTCATGGGAAAACAGCCTTTCTTCTGGCTATTACCTCAGCACGCAGGGTTTCGGAACTACAAGCCCTCATGGCTGTGCAACCTTTCATCATTTTCCATCAGGACAGAGTTTCCTTACGAAGCAACCCTTCCTTTATGCCAAAGGTAGTATCCAGTGTAGCCTTGAATCAGGCTATCCACTTGCCTACTTTTTACCCTAATCCACAAAACAGGGGAGAGACTACTACATTCCTTGGACATTCACAGACAGCTTCGTTATTATTTGGACAGGACAAAGCCATTCAGAAAATCAGAGCAACTCTTTGTGTCCTATGCTACAGGTGCTCAAGGAAAGGCTATTTCCAAACAGACAATCTCAAAATGGATAGCCCACTGTATACGCTTTTTGTTATTCTTTTCATGGTAAGACTGCACTTACAAGCATCAGATCTCACTCCACAAGGGCCACAGCTACCTCTGCAGCTTTCCTCAGGGGGTTCCTACCAAGGATATTTTGGAAGCAGCCACTTGGAGTTCTGTACATACTTTCTCCAAGCACTATCACCTACCACTGTACTCTAAATCTGGAGTGGGCTTTGCCACAGCAGTCTTGCAGGGCATCCTTGCTCCTCCTAGTTCCACTTAGTGCCTGCCACCCCTTTTTAGCTTTGGGATTCTACCCATCTGTTATGACTGCAGCTGTATGCACGATGAACATAGTACAGTTTTGTACCTACCATAAATGTAGATGTTAGTGCTAATACAGCTGCAGTCCAGGTTTCCCTCCCTCCTTCCCCTCTTGGGACAGGCCTAATGACAAACACCTCCTCATACAACCTGATTGGGGTATTCTTTTATGGTGTATTTGCTTGCAACTACTGTTTTTTTGATTGTTAGATTGCATTATTACATAAATTTATGTTTTGCCTTCCTTCTGGGGGCACCTGACATCTGGGGCAAGAAAA
Source organism: Protopterus annectens (assembly GCF_019279795.1). Taxonomy (NCBI): domain Eukaryota; kingdom Metazoa; phylum Chordata; order Ceratodontiformes; family Protopteridae; genus Protopterus; species Protopterus annectens. Next base: position 1,665,672,307 of record NC_056725.1, read on the forward strand.
ACTTAAGAAAATTGCGTCGGCTGGTTCTTTTATACCCCTGCCGCACTGACGTCAGGGAAGAAGCGACGACAACTGACGCCGGACCTAGACTTTGGAATTCGGCCGACCGAGGACCCGCCTGACGGCAGGATAATCCATCTGTTATGACTGCAGCTCTATTGGCACTCTAACATCTACATTTATGGTAGGTACAAAACTGTACTTTAGTTTCTCAGTTAAAGTATCTTCTGTCTGGAGACGTGCGTGAATGGGTGTACCTTCGTTGAAGGTTATGCGTCGGCTGGCAACTCTGCACGTAAAAATCTACTGCCAATCATTAGCGGACCGGAGTTCTGCTGTGGCGACCCCTAACCGGGAAAAGCCGAAAGACGCAACAAAAATGAGTAAATGGTCATCAGCCACCATTTAATATAGCAACGTATGGTTGGTTGTGGGTGAGGCTGTATTTCCCCTTAGTTGGTGTGGTTTGGTTGTGGATTATTGCTGTTATATAATGACGTCGCTTAAGAAAAAATTATTTATTTTTTCTTAATGTCCTTTGTATGTCTGCGTGGTGTCCTTCTGCTTGGTTTACATTTCTGAGGGCTTTCTTGATATACTGCACATGCATATGTGACTTTAGTGATGCTTATGCAGTACATCAGTGCTTTGGAAAGGAAGCGACAGAGAAAGGAAGATGTCTGTTGCTCCCTTTTTTTAAGGGTTGAAATTCGGCCACTTAAGAGGTATGAGGTAAGAGAGGATGGAGAAAATAAATAAAAAAAATCTTGTACATTTCTTTAGTTTTTAATAACCTGTTTGATTTTACTGTAATTTTCTCTTGTACCTCCAGACTGTCTGGATTTCTAATTTTATTTTTTTCAATGGTGAAGTTGTAGTGTAATGGAGGACAGTGTGGGTGACTGGACTTTTTTCATTGGTATATGGCCAGTTAACAATGGGCACGCTGTTTGAGCTGATCAGTCTGCATGCTTTGTTTTTGACTGTTTATGGCCAGTCATTGTTTAATTTTGTCTTTGTTCTTTCTGTATTATCCACCATTTCCATGAATATTATTTGCTTCCTTTTAACCCCATAAATGCCGTCTTCATTGCACATTAAATTTCCTTTCTGATCTTTTTCTGATCTTTTTGTATTATCTTAATATCTTATTTTTCAATATTACTCTCCTTTGTTTTTCATTCTTCTCCACCTTTTTCCATATAAATCTCATACCCCCTGCCCAAAATATTTCTGCATAACAAATACCATTATTTAGTCATTCATTAAACACTTCTAACAAAATTTTTCTGCCACTTTATCAAATTCATATAAGGGAAATATCCAATACTATCTTGGTCCTGCTGCTGAATTTGTTTATTGTCCTCATTGCCATATCTAAAGCTATAATTATAATTTGATATGTTGTCCTATCTCGCTTTCATTCTTACTTGGCTGGGTCCGGAGCTAATCCTCTGCTCTGACTCTGCCGAATACACAGCAGGAATAAAAGTTTATTTTTTTTATTTTTTCACTTGGTTAGCTTAAAATTTTAGGATTTTTTTTTTACATTTTTAGTGTTTTTGTAGCATTAGCTTACTGCATCTCTTTCTGCTAGTGGTTACTGTTTGGCTGTCTTTTTTTTTTTTTTTTTTTCAGGCGTTATTGTGCCCCATAGTTTATTGTAGTGGTGTTTAGTGTACTCTTGCAATTAGTTGGTCATTTAGCTCGTTTTCTAATCTCCTGTTTTAGTAGAGGGCTGGTAGTTTTAGTATCTGCGTGTGCGTTCTTCCATGGTATCTAGGTCCGTTTAAGTTGGAGGTCCTAGTGCTTGCCTTTAGCATTCTAATTTATCTTAGTCTTAGATGTGCAATGTTTTATTAGATTAGTGTCTCTCCTATATCAGTGTTCCGAGTTAGTTGCCTTTGTAATCCTTTCGGGAGCTTTCTTTTATGTGTAAAGACTCTAGGGGGAGAGAGCATAAGCCTTCGGGCTTTAAAAAAATGTCAAATGTACACAGAAAATGTCAATTACAAATTGACATGTCATTTGTGTGTAGTGTCTAGGGGCTATTCTTTTACAGGAGGATTGTACTTTCTGCCACTCCTTTAGTGCACGTGTATTACAGGAGGGGACAAACAAATTGATAAGGGACTGATGAAACTGTGCAGAGTGCTTCTTTTTCTCCTTAAAAGAAGGATAAACCATCCAAAAGGCCATCACCTGTCTCTTCTTAGTCTGAGCCTCCAGAAAAATTTGTCAATGTTCTAAACCATCTGCCTCCTTGGCTCCGCAGCCCTCTGAACAGACTGAGGTCCTTATTGACGAGCCTGGTTCTTTGGCCCCAAGGTCTTCAGAGCCGCAAGATGCCATGTCTTGGAGCCAGTCCATTGACGTTGCACCAGTCTCCCCTACTTTGAGATCTCCCATTTTGGAGAGATCTCGTTATCCTCTATCCTCCAGGTCCACTAGGAGCCTATCTGATGACATGGAGTGGGTGGTGCACAGACTCCTGAAGTCGCTAGTACTAGCCAAATTGTTCTGCTGCTCTGACCCATCAGGTCTCAGAGCCTCCAAAGACTCTTGCATCCACTCTTTCTTCTCGGAGCCAGAGTTCCTGGTGCCACTTACTGTAGAACTGTCTGTTCCAGGACCCCCTTTGGAGATTATGGAACAGACATCTTCTCTGACTCTGTGCCGTCCGGAGTGTCTGTGAGCAGAGGTTCGCCAGCCCGGAGGGGGGGGACACTTGGACCTGAACTACTTAGGTTCAGAGTCGACCTCTTGGTGCGTCTGCTCTGGTGAGCTCGACTCCCACATCGGCTTCTTGAGCCGATCTCCCCGGAGCCGGGGATGTCAATCTCCTTGGTGCCAGGGACATCCTGGGAACTGGTGGGATCTGCTTTCGAGCTGACACAAGACAGCAAAGATCCAGAGCCTCTGGAACCCTCATTGGATGAACCCCTCTCTTCTGAGGCCTACCTAGAATACCCTTCTGAGGGCCCAATTCAGAACAGAACTTATTCAGAACAGAGCTTGCAAGAGGAAGCATATAGACTCCCCTGATGAGTCCACTTCAGATACTGACCTCTAGGAGTCAGAAGGGTCCCCATAGTCTTCCTCAGATATCTCATTTGCAGATATCCTAGAGATCTAAAGCAGAGAGGTGGCTGGAAAACCATCACCCCTTCTGATGAGGACTGTTTACCTGAAGGCTTTTGGATCTCAACCTTCAGACTCCATGTCTGCCTTTCGATGAACTAATGGACTTGGTCAGTCAAAAGGCAAGAGAGTCGCTTGACACTATGGAGCCAGTCCTTCGGAGGCTAAACAAGTTTCTGTCGGCCCCTACCGGAAAAGATTTTTTTCACAAAGGTTGTACCTGCAGTTGTAGTGGTGGCGGCAGCCACCAAGAAGGAACTTTGAGACCTCATCTGTTCGTCCTCCAAACAAAGATTCTTTAACGATTGACAGATACGGGAAGCATGTCTTTTCACCAGTGACCTTTACACACCAAACGCTGAAGTACCTTACTCACTTTCAGGAGATCTTTGTAGCCTTGTAAAGAGCTAGGAGATGCTCCTACAAGGTTTATTGGGTGCGGGGGTCAATGAAAATGTCTCCTCCCAGCTATCCACCTTAAATTCTATCATCAACTCCTCCATGAGACTGATATCTTATGCAGCAGATGGAGTGAGCAGGACAGCAGGTTCAGGACTCTCCTTGAGGAGACTCTCCTGGATGTGCTTGTGCAATTTTGTTGAGCCCTTTGTCTACCTGTACTAATGCCCCCTTTGGTTCCTCACTCTTTGGACTCAAAGATACCCTCACCAGATGTGGGCATCAAGGGAAACTCTCTCTGCTGTTGGAGTACGTTTTTCTGTACCTTCAAGAACTTACCCCAAAGGTCAGAGTGGGAAAATGTGGTTCAAAAGAGCCCAGGGAGCTTTCCGAGATGCACAAGGTGAACTCTTCCCCAGGGGCAGAGGGGGAGGTAACAATGGTAGACGCTGTCCTAGAGGCAGAGGGGGTCCACAAAACAAGGGTGACCATGATTCCTTTCGCGGACGTTCCTATCAGCACTTTTTTGAAAGGAGGCCTGCCTACTCTATTCTGGAGGCAGTTGGGTGTTTTGTCTTTGTTTGCCAGGCTTCTGGGTACAATCACAAGAGACAAGTGGGTATGAAGCATAATATCCAGAGGATATTCTATTCCCTTTTGCCACCCTGTCCCACAAATAGGAACAATCTTGGATATTCCACCCAATCTAAGGGAGCAACAACTATAGACATCTGAAAGTTGCTGAACAAGAGTCCTCCAGGAAGTCCCTGCAGACCAAACAGGATTCAGAACTTACTCAAGATTCTTTTTGGTGCCAAAAAGAACAGGGGATTGGAGACCCACATTGGATCTTAGCAAGTTAAACAAAAAGTCAAAGTTCTGAATGGTGACACTGCAGTCAATAATTCCCTTCGTAGGGAAACACACTTGGATGTGGTCAGTAGACCTCCAAGATGCATACTACCACATAAAAATGGACAGAGCATCAAGGAGTCACTTGCGCTTCCAGCTGGGACCCAGTCATTAGTTCCAAACTCTGCCCTTTGGACTCATTACAGCCCCCAGAGTGTTCAAATGCATGGCAGTAGTCACGGCTCACTTGAGGCAGCTGGGATTCAAAGTGTTTGTGTATCTGGATGACCGGCTCCTAACTGCCACCACCAAGCATCTTCTCCAGCAAGCCAGGGATGTGACTTTGGCAATTTGTGCTGTTAGGCATAACATTCAACTTACAAAATTCTGCCTTGTTGCCCTGTCAACACATTCCCTTCATAGGCACAAACCTAGACACTGTTTCCATGATTGCACATCTTCCAGCCGACAGAATTTCAGCCCTCAGGCAGTAAATACTTCACCTTCTTCCCAAGGACAAGGTAAAGGCAAAAGTAGTTCTGAAACTCCTAGAGACAATGGCTTCGACCATAACACTAGATCTGAAGTAGGAGATTCATTTGTCTGCAACCTGTGGGTTATGGATCCGATATCGGATCCGAACCGGCATGGTTTACCAGCTATGGATCCAAGCTCTCAGCTCCTCCCCTCACCCATAATGCCCTGCTCTACCCTCATGACCTCAGATCTCGTTTGCCGCGCATGGTGACCAGATTGTGTTTTTCCAGCTCTCCAGTGAAGTGATATTTGTAGTATCTCTAAAGCGCTTAAATTTAAAAATTTTTTGTTAAAGTTGTGTGAAAGTGTAGGTTTCCCTCTTAGATTATTAGTTTTTTTTAGTGTTTAAAACTTATTTTTTTAATATCCCTCCCCTCGCTGGTAGCGTAGTGTGTGTTTGGGCCTGTGAGTGGTTTTTTGTTACTTTACTTTTATTAGTTCTAGTAACTGTGTTTGTCTGCTTTTGGGATGTCTGAGCAGTCCAAAGCTATTTTTTCTAAGTGCTCCGAGTGTGGCCATAAGCTTTCCCCAGCTGATGGCCACACTCTGTGTGTTAGATGCCTGGGGGTTGAACACCACATCTGGATGTTCCATTTGTGCAGGGTTCAACCCCAGGGCATTGAAGGAGCGGAGGTCCAAGCTTGTTTTGGCGGGTCTCTTGCCGCCGGACTCGGCTCCGGCCTCCGCTCCTTCGGGGGTAACCGTTACCACGGTTGCCCCCTCTCCGGCTCCCCCTCCTCCTCCTAGGACTCAACCTCCCTTAAGTGGTTCGGAGGAGAGGGAAGCTAGGAAGAAGGACCGGAGGGAGAAGCACTATAAGCGGCGGGCCGAGACCTCTGTTTCGGCCCCGCCTCCAAGCGGGCTTCTCCCTCTGCCTCCTTGTCTGCTGGCTCTCCCCCTCCTCGGCTCCGGTCTCCAGCTTGTTTTTCACCGGGACCTGAGGAGGAGGAGACCCGATCTCCGTCGAGGCTATCGAGGAGGCACTCAAGGCCTACCTCGGTAGCCTCGTCGAGATCAACTTATAGCCTGTCGGACGCTGATCTGGACCGGATGATAAGGTTCATCCAGGCCCAGATGCAGATGGGGAGTGCTCTTGCCCCCCCCCCCCTCTGGGGGGGAGCTCGACCCCCTTTTTTAAGCCAATTGCTCCTTCTCCGACCCGCTACCCGGGTTCGGAGCAGTTGGAGCAGAGCAGCTTCGGAGCCGGGGGTGGGTCTGCGCCGATAGTACTTGGTACTTCGGATCCGACCCTGCCCTCGAGTGCATCGGATCCGACCTCTGGGAGCCTGGATCCGAGCTTCGGATCCGGGGGGATCAGTGCTCCTTCGGCGCCGTCTTTGTCGGAGCGCACTGTCCCTTCGGATCAGAGCGCTTCGGCGCCGGCTCCGATCCACTCCTCGGATCCGAGGGGGAGCTGATTGTCGGATCCTTTGGTCGAGGTCTGCTCCCCTTCGGCTTTTGATATAGTGGAGAGGGCCCTGTTGAGGGTCTCCGGACCCCCGGCACTTGTTTCGGCTCCGTCCCGCGCTCCCTCTGCACTGGGTCAGGCTTCCACCATCCGGCCCTTGGGACAGCCCGCTCCTGTGCCCCAAGCTGTTCCCCTGGAACAGGTTACTGCTTGCGAGGAGTCCTCTGACAGCCCCCCAGAGGATGTTCCTCGCAAGCATACGTGCAAAAGGAGGCACATTGACTCCCCCGAGTCTCTCACGGAAGACACGGATTTGGAGGAAGGAAGGCTCCCCACGGTCACCCCGAGGATGTCTCATTTGGAGACATCATGGAAATGCTCCGCATAAGGGGTGGTCTGCCCCAAGTCTTCCTCGGACGAGTCCGTGTTCTTGGAGGCATTTGAAGCGGGCCAGTCTACCTCTTGGGTGTCCTCCTGCCGACCCCTGGTGGACCTCATTACCACCAGGGCGTGGAAGGAACCGGACACCGTGGAGCCAATCCCTAAAAGGCCCGACCGGATACTCAGTCCCCCGGCTGACCGTGCCCATTGGAGTAAGGGGCCTCCGGTAGATGCCATGTTGACGGCGGCCACCAAGAGGGAACTTGCTCAGGAGAGTCCCTCAGTCCATCCCCCGAGCAAGGAGTCTTGGATGATGGACCGCTTGGGGAAGCGGATGTTTAGTTCAGCGACCTTCTCGGTAAGGGCGTTGAACTACCTGGCACATGTGATTAGGATGCAGCGCGATCTTATTAAAGAATACGCTGCATCTCCCCCAGAGTCCATGTCGGAGGAGGACAAAGTGCTGCACTCCACCCGCATGGCCACTCTCCGGTCCGTTACCAATATCTCTATGCGGCTACTCTCCCATGCTACGGAAGGCGCCGCTAGAGCCGCAGGGGCAGGTCTAGTTACTCGACGTCAGGCCTGGCTCCGTCATTGCGATTTCTCAGAGCCCTTCAAAGCGTCATTTGCGAACTCCCCCTTTGGTTCTGCCCTCTTTGGCAAAACTGTTCGCGACACTTTGAACCAGAGCGAGAAGGACGGGAAGACGCTGTCTGCCGTCAGAATCCGCTTCTCTGCACCCCAGAGGCCCTATTCTAGGAACCAAAAGGGTCAGAAGAAGATGTGGTTCCGGAAGTCGCAGCAATCCCAGCCTGCTCCGGACAACCAGTCCTTCTGTGGCAGAGGAGGACAGGGAGGACGCCGCCCTAGAGGCAGAGGGGCTCCCAGGAACTTCGGGTCCAGAGAACCCTTCTCTGAACGGCCCGCACAGCAACCCTGAGGGGTTGCCCGGCTGCTCCACTCTGGAGGCAGTCGGGGGACGTTTTTCGGAGCACCTAGCGGCATGGGAGTCCATAACATCAGACCGCTGGGTTCTCCAGATCATATCCAGAGGATACCGTATTCCCTTTCGTCACTTGCCAAAATTGAAGTCCCTCCCCGACGTTCCACCCGGTCAACAGGAGGCCGCTTTGGCAGAAATTGGCCATCTGCTAAAGAAAAGAGCCATCCAGCCTGTCCCCCCAGACCAGATCGGATCAGGGTTCTACTCCAGGTTCTTTTTAGTGCCAAAAAAGACGGGGGATCTAAGACCAATTTTAGACCTTTCTCTCTTGAACCTGGCAGTTCCCAAGGAGAAGTTCCGAATGGTCACTCTGCAATCTATTCTCCCCCTTCTGGGAGAAAATCATTGGATGTGCTCCATAGACCTCAAGGATGCGTACTACCATATACTAATGGACAGGCGCTCCAGGAGGTTTCTCCGCTTCCGGCTGGGAGCCAGTCACTACCAGTTCCGGGTCCTTCCCTTTGGTCTCACCACAGCCCCCAGGGTGTTCACCAAAGTATTAGCAGTGGTAGCGGCCCACCTGAGGCTTCAGGGGGTGCAGGTCTTTCCCTACCTGGACGACTGGCTCCTTACCGCCCCAACAAGGCATCTACTACTATTGGCGCAAGACTCCTTTCTCCATCTTGCTCCCAGTCTGGGCATCACTGTAAATACAAAAAAATCCAACCTAGCACCCACCCAGTTCATAGATTTTATAGGTGCCAGGTTGGACACAAGGAGTTTAAAAGCCTTCCTCACTGCGGACAGAGTTCAAAATCTGCAGCTCCAGGTGTGGGCCATTCTCCACTCAAGCTCAGTTCCGGCGGAGTTGGTCCTGAGGGCTCTAGGGTCCATGGCGTCTGCTATAGCACTTCTTCCTCTCGCCAGGTTCAATATGCGCATCCTCCAGTGGACACTCCTAGTACAGTGGTCGTACCTTGCTCTTCCTATGCATCATCCCATTGCGATCAGCAAGGCTTGCAAGCAGTCCCTCCTGTGGTGGCTTCACTCTCCAGATCTCCACGGAGGCCGCCCATTTTGTGCTTCTCCCCCTCTCGCCACGGTGACCACGGACGCCTCCCGCCTCGGGTGGGGGGGGCATTTTGCAGGCCGGACCGTCCAAGGGACGTGGAACGATTCAGAGACCTTACTGCATATCGACGTTCTAGAGATGAGAGCAGTGCTCTTAGCGTTGCTAGTACTTCAGGCCTTTCTTCCCTTGTTCCCTTGGGAACAATTGCGATTCAATCGGACAACATGTCGGTTGTCTGGTATATCAACAAGCAAGGAGGAACCAGGTCTTACCCTCTTTGTCGAGAAGCCATGAGAGTGTGGGAATGGGCAATCTCCACCAACCGCTTTCTCATAGCAACGCACATTCCGGGTCGGTCCAACATCCTGGCGGACAAGCTCAGTCGCACCATTCTCACCCCGTACGAGTGGTCTCTCAATACTCAAGTAGCGGAACGCATATTCGCACGGTGGGGAACTCCTTCTTGCGATCTTTTTGCCTCTCCCTCAAACACCAAGTGCGACAGTTTTTTTCGCTCCGATACCTCCTCCAGGTGGTTCCCCAAGAGACGCTCTGGTGCATGTTTGGCCACCCGGTCTTCTTTATGCTTATCCCCCCTTGCCTCTGATGCTCCAAGTACTTCAGAAAGCCTCTCGGTTGGGGTGCAGAATGATTCTCATTGCTCCGTTTTGGCCTTGACAGATCTGATTCCCCTTCCTAAGGTCTCGCTCACTCTGTGAATCCTCCTTTGATTCTAGATCCCATTCCGGATCTGATTTCTCATCCATCCCGCTTAGCTCCTCCGAACCTGGACAACCTGAAGCTGACCGCTTGGCTGCTCCAGTTCCACTCTTGATCAGGACTCCCGGTATTTCGTCCCCTGTTAAGGCGATCCTGGTGGCAGCTCATAAACCATCCACTAGGAAAGTCTACCGTAGCAAGTGGTTTTCTTTGCGGGCGGAGCGGCAAGGCCTAAATCCCTTCACAGTTCCTCTCCCTTTAGTGCTTGATTTTTTAACCACTCTTTTTAACGATTGTGCCAGCAGTTCCACGGTCAAAGTACAACTTGCGGCAATTTCAGATTATCACATTGGTCATGACTCCAATCCACTCATGTCGGCCAAGTTGTGTAAAATTTTCCTTAAAGGTACTTTCCTTCTCAGGCCCCCTGTAAAACAAGCGGTTCCTCCCTGGGACCTTTCCTTAGTTCTCCAGGCCTTGACCGCCTTGAACCGGCTACGGTAGATCTCAAATTCTTGTCGTTCAAGACTGCCTTCTTAGTAGCCATTACTTCGGCCAAGAGAGTTTCAGAGCTCCAAGCATTATCAGCTAAACCTCCTTACTTGGTCTTTCATCCGGACCGTGTTTACCTCAGGACCAACCCGTCCTTTCTTCCTAAAGTAGCTTCTGAAGCAAACATTAATCATTCCATTAACCTCCCTGTTTTCTTTCCTAAATATGAAAACAAAGGTGAATACAAGCTTCACACCTTAGATGTTCACAGGCAACTTAGATTTTATCTAAACAGGACGGCTGGTCATAGGCAATCCGACCAGTTGTTTCCTTTGCTAAATTTAATTTGGGCAAGCCAATTTCTAAAGTCTCACTGTCTCGCTGGATTTCACAACGTATCTTATTGGCTTATCAAGCTTCAGGAAGGCCCGCACCGGAGGGTGTACACGCCCATTCAACCCGGTCAGTCTCTACCTCGGCAGCCTTTAAGGCTAGGATTCCTCTAGATGATATTTGTGCAGCAGCCACGTGGGCTTCATCTCATACTTTTTTCCCACTACAAGTTGGATCTTGCATCTAGGGGTAGAGCATCCTTTGGCTCCGCGGTGCTCCGGAATATCCTTCCATGATGGCCGCCCAAGATTCAGGTAGCTGGGGACTCTGTCCCACAGGTTGCAGACAAATGAATCTCCTACTTCAGATTTAGAAGTTATGTACTCACCATAACGTTCCATCTGAGTAGGTGTATTCATTTGTCTGCAACCATCCCGCCCTCCTATCCCCCTGGCCTTTCAGTTTCCTGCACATGTTCTGTTACCCTTTTCAGGGTGTTATTGCTTTTGGCAAACTTGATCTGAGGTCATGAGGGTAGAGCAGGGCATTATGGGTGAGGGGAGGAGCTGAGAGCTTGGATCCATAGCTGGTAAACCATGCCGGTTCGGATCCGATATCGGATCCATAACCCACAGGCTGCAGACAAATGAATACACCTACTCAGATGGAACGTTATGGTGAGTACATAACTTCTAATTCCTCTCGCAAGAATGCACAAGAATACTTCAATGGTTCCTGTTTTCCCAGTGGTCACTTCAAGAACTTCTGATATCCCACCTGATAAGAATAACGGAGCCATGCAAAAAGGACCTATGGTGGTGGATCCAGTCCAACCATGTGACCACCGGGAGAACCTTTATTCCAAGACATTCTGTTGCTACAGTGACCACGGATGCTTCCCAGATAGGGTGGGGGGAAATTGTCTGGGAAGGACGGTCCATGGTATATGGCAGGGACACGAGGCCCACTTGCATATGACTGCTGTAGAGATGAGGGAAGTGCTTTTGTCGTTGCAAGCACTCCATGACTCTCTTCCACTAGGGACAATTGCTATTCAGTCGGACAACATGTTGGTGGTTTGGTACATTAACTAGGAGGAATCCAATCGTACCCACTTAGTCATGAGACCCTGGGTGTTTGGCAATAAGCAATTACTTCCTAGCGCTTTCTAGTATCCACGCGCATCCCAGGGAAATCCAATGCAATAGCCGACCAAGCTCAGCAGGGTAATTGATGCCTCACAAGTGGCCTCTGAACCAGAACATAGCAGAAGAGATCTCCCAGAAATGGGGTCAGCCTTGCTGCAATCTTTTTGCTACTCCCATGAATGCCAACTGCAGAAGCTACTTTGCCCTCATTCCCCCACTGGGGGAGACGCAGAGAGACGCTTGTTCACGATTGGCCCTCTGGACTTTGCCTTTCTCAGTTTCCCCTCATACCCAAAGTTATCCAGAATGCCAACTCCTTGGGAAGCAGGATGATTCTTATTGGCATCGACCAATTTAGTTCCCCTTCCTTTGGCCTAATCTTCAGGAGAAGCACTGGATTCTGGACCCAGTTCCAAACCTGCTGGCACATATGTCAGGTGCACTTCATCCTTCTCTCCACACTCTTAACTTGACAGTATGGCTGCTCCACTTCTCAATTTAGTCAGGCTTCAAAACGTTACTCCATCAGTCAAACATGTACTGATGTCTTCTCCTAAAGTTTCTACTAGAAGACTATATGCTAACCATTTTCTCACTGGGCTCAAAATAGGAACTTTGACCCTTTCAGTGAGTATTCAATCCATTCTAGAATCTCTGGCAGAACTCTTTCAGCAAGGTGCTGCTGCAGCAACTGTTATAGTCTAGCTGACTGCAATTTCAAATTTCCACATTGGTGACAATTCTCCTAATTTAATGTCACAAGCTGTGTAAAGCATTTTTAAAAGGCACTTCCTTATTGAGACCCCCCTTTAAGGAACCATTTCCTCCTTGGGATTTAAATTTTGTCCCATCTCAACTTACATTGCCACCGTTCGAGCCTTCTTCATCTTGTGACTTGAAATTACTTTCTTGGAAGACCATTTTTCTAGTAGCAGTCGCATCTGCCAGAAGGGTCTGAGTTACAAGCACTGTCAAGTAGACCTCCATATATGAACTTTCACAAGGACAGAGTATTGTTACAAACCAATCCATCCTTCGTACCTAAGGTTTGCTCTTGGGTCAATATCAGTCCATTGAGCTCCTGGTGTTCTTCCCCAACCATAGCAACAAGACAGAGTATCAACCCCATCAGTTGAACGTGCATAGACAGCTCAGATTCTGTTTGCATAGAATTAGATTTTCAGGAAATCTGACCAATTATTCATCTCATTCTCCGAGGCAAAAAAAGGTATGCCAGTTTCTAAAGTTATATACCTCCAATAATAGAGAACTGCCATTCAAAATTAGGGGTCATTCAACTAGGACATTAGCTACGTAATCTGCTTTTCAGGCCGGAATGTCTATGGACGGTGTTTGTGCTGCAGCTATGTGGGACAATCCTCATACGTTTATCACTCATTACAAATTGGATTTGGACTCCAGGGACAAGGCCTCTTTTGGTTCCACTGTGCTTGAAGGTGTACTCTTGTGCATCACCCGGGGAAAAGGTGCTAGGGACGCTGTCCCATCCAAGTAAGAATGAATGCAAGATAGGACAACATATGCACTCACCATATCATTCCGTTTGTCCATCTCGCCATTCATTCATACTGCCCCTTCCTCCTTCCCCTGTCCAATGACTCGTAGAGGACCTGGTGGTTATGTTTCCTCTCTACAGGAGCTCTTTGACTCAGTTTGTTTATCCTTGATATGGGGTCCTATATATTGCTCATTAAGTTAGCTGCAAACAAGATCTGGAGAGTTGCAGCACTACATCATGGGATACCTACCTGCCACGAGCCAAGTTTGAGGCTTCCAGCTGTGTATTCGGCTGAGTCGGAGCAGAGGATCTTCTCCGAACCCATCCAAGAACAAATGAATGGTGAGATGGACGACAAACCTAGAACGTTATGGTGAGTGCATAACTCCCCCCTCCCCCTCCCCCCGTTCTTCACTTCTGTAAATTGCTTCATCCTCCAATTTTTTCTTTTTGTTAATCTTTTTAACATACTGCAGTATATTCGTAATATTTCTTAATCTTTCAACTTGTCTCTTTATTTTTCATTATACCACTATCTTTCTTTTACTTTTTTCATTCAAATATGGTAATACTGCTTTTTCCTTGTAAAAAAAATGTAGATTTTTAATCTTAAATCACTTTTCTAATCAAGAAATATTAATCAAAATAAGGTATTCTTTAATTATTTGATGCTCTGTTTTTTGTCTATTTTCCCATATTAATACTTGAAGAAATGTAAAAGAATTATCCGCCACTTTGACCAGTTATTAAAATCATTTGACTGAGATTTTTATAACTATCTTTTCCCTTTCTCATTCCACTCTTTCATTATTTCTTCCCCAGTTTGTGTATGGTTATTCTCTTCTGCTTCTATCCATACAGCTAAATGATCCAAAAAAATCCTGTTTCTACTGCATCTTTCATCACTATTTTGTAGGTTACATTTCAAACATCGTTTTTCAATTTTCCTCTTCTAGTTGTACTAACAACAATAAATTCACACATTTCTTCCATTGTTTTTTTTAGCCTGATCCTTTTGCTTTGTACGTATTAACCCAGAAACTGAAATTTCCTGTTTGTCCCTATTTACTATAACGCAAGTCAGCTTTTCTTGCAATAATATTTCTTTGCTTATTACCTAAGGATATATTGCTGTGTCTAAACTTTCCCTTCCCACCTAAAGTCAACTACCATTGATCTTCCTAGTCTAAAAGTATAATCCAACATTTTTATTCCTAATCTGTATAATATAGTTATTTCTGAACATGTTTCTCTGAATAAATTCCATATTGTACCTCCATCCATAAAAACTCATCTGTCCTTTCTTCTTTAGTTAAACCCCTAACATCCTCAAATACTGGTGAATCTACCTCAGTTATTGCGGCATTCCTTATTACATTCTCTCTACTATCAACATTGACAAAATTCTAAGATTGTTTGGTTCCCTTCTCCTTAATGTGCAATAAATGTGTCCATTTCTTTTACTTTAAAACCACACACCCCTGGAATTTTCTTTTCTTATCTTTAACCCGTTTTCCAGTGGATTTTAACCATTTTCCAATTTATATCTTCATTGCTCACCTCTTACCCACTTTCCAGCTCTCCTTTTATCAATTTTTTTCTTCTGTATTAGAGTTATTACTCTCCCTTTTATCTGTGCTCTTGATGCAGTTCCTGTTTGTTGTACCTTTTTAATCTGTCCCTCTATATTAAGTTCTGAATTTCCTGTTTCTCACAATCTAGAACTGTTCTGTTTGCAGTTATAACAATTCTCTTCAGACTTTATTTTATCATGACCAGTGAAATCTCCCCACAAAAATAACATTTCTTCTTATTACTTGCAAAATGTCTGTCCCACAAAAACTTCAGTTGTCCCCAATATTTAACAGCTGTATGACCTTGAGCATTAATCACACCAAGAATATGTGCAAGTTTTCCATTTTCAAAAATCACATTACAGCCCCACGCCCCTATACAAAGCCCTCTGTTATCAACTACTTTATAAATGGCCTTCACTTCTTTGCAAACACTGTTTCTGTCCAAAATTGCATATTGTTTTTCACAGAAAAGTCTTTTCAGTATATTCCACTGATGTGATTAGTTTTTCATATCCCCCCCCCCCAATTTTTCTAATACTGTAGCAGTCTCAAAGAAAATGTTGCAATGTCTTTTAAATCAAATGTCCTGTGCCTTGATTCCTAAAGGCACACATGTCTTGTCCCATATATCATACCTGTCCATTTCTTGTTCTTTATTCTGAGTTCCAACTGCATGCATTTTTTCCAGGCCTTCTGTAGTCTCTTTTTTTTTTTTTTTTTTTTTCTTCTGTTCTCCAGCTACTTCTGCAAATGATTATCAACCTCTTGTCCCTCTTTATACGTGAATTCTTTTCATCATTTCACCCTAATATGCATCCTTTGTCTATCTGGTTAACTCTACCAGTAAATCCATCCTACAACCCTCCCGACTGGTGGGTTGTAATGTCTTACTGCTGTTTCTTTTGCTTCCTGTTGAATCTTTTAAATTATGCTGGAAAGCTGTGTTCTGTATCCTCTGTTTGTCCTCATGATTCTCTCTGCACCAGATAACCTGTCCTCATGATTCTCTCTGCACCAGATATCTTTTCCTGTTCCAGTAAAACTAGAGTCTGCATTCACGTCTACTCCACACTCCTCCAGCCCCATGTTTTCTGTGCCACTCTCTTGGCTACCACTGCACCAGGAGTGGACACACTCGTTGGCTGCACACACGGGTGTAGCTGTAGGGGAAGTTCCCCACTGTACTGACCAAACTTCCCCTAGTCAGTATGAATACTGTCTTTGGTATCCCCTGAAAAGAGGTCATTGGCTAGTGGGAGTAATCTGGTCTACAAGGTTTAAGTAACTTTTCCCAGACTGCCACTTGTTTGTTCCCTTCCCCGTTTGGATCGCTCTCCACCCAGTCCATGCTGCTTGAACTACTGTTTTTTTTTCCAGTCTTAAAACTGGTGTGCTCTTCTGTGGTCACAGGTTCTGCTTCCTTTTGCCCATTTGAGGAAGATTTATCTTTTCCTCTCTTCTAAGCCTTAAATTGCCCTAAAAATGCTTACAACATCCTCTGTTCTATTTCTTGCGTGTCCTTGCAATCAGGCTTATTTTCCAGTGTATAGACATGATGGGCACTTATGCTACTTTGTTTCATTTGTTGAGTGGGGTAATCCAGTTGAGCTAAACTCTTTCAGTGGCAGCCCAGGGAGAAACTCCCCAGAAACAGTTTTATGGAAATGAATGCAGAGTTCAACACAAGTATGCAGCAATTTTTTGTGTGAAAGATTTCATAGGTTCATAGGTTCATAGGTTCATACTAGGCTATCTGCCCGAGGGCATTTACAAGCCTAGCCCATCGTTTTGTGGCTTACGCCACCCCTTTAGTATGGGGAACTATACCCATTATTTTTCTGTGCCTCTGTCGAGCAGTGACACTGAGGTAATCCCTGGGGTATATCTGCGATCTCCCATCCATTGGTCAAGATTTCTCTTGAACAAGGCCAGCGAGGTGCTCTGCCTCACATGTACCGGGATTTTGTTCCACAGCATAGGGAGTCTTTGGGTGATGAATCTATCCCTCCAGCACGTCCTATTAATAGCCGTGTCAAGGTTTAAGTCTCGCGCCCTTGTGGCTCTGATGGATCTAGATTTTTTGAGGTGAAGCATATTCATCAAATCTGGGTTTGACATGGCCTTGTATGTTAGGCAAAGGTCACCTCTGAGCAAGGTGGCGACTGAATAGAGCTGGAGTTCTTTCAGTCGGGCAGCATAGGACAGATTTTTGAGACCCTTTATCCTTTTGGTGAGGAACTTTTGTGGCCTCTCCAGCTGCTGCAAGTGTCGGGTCAGATACATTCGAATGGGGCATTGTACTCAATCATTGGTCTGATGAGTGATGAGTAAAGGGAGACTATGACCTCCCTTGATCTAGATGAGAATCCCTTCATGATAAGGTGGGCAATGTAGAAGGTCTTCCTAACTACTTTAGCTACATGGGTGTCGAATGACAGACTACTATCAACCTGGGTCCCCAGGTCCCCTGATAACTTCTTCTGTGCTCAGTGGATTGCCACCTATTTGGTAGCTAGGGGTAACCTTGTTTTTCCCGAAGGGTATGACTATGCATTTTTTGGCATTTAACTTTAGGCCGTGGCTCTGGCACCAGTTATCCATTTCTGTGAGACCCTTCTGAAGGATATCTGTGTCAGATGTGTTTTCTACTATGGCCCAGTTTGCAGTCATCTGCAAACTTTGTCAGCCATAACCCTCCTGTGTTTGCTTGTACTTGAAAAGTAGATGCCAAACAAGAGTGGGCCCAGGACTGAGCCCTGTGGGACACCACTTGTGACAGGCTTTGAGTCTGACATGGCGCCAGCAGCTCTGACCCTGTGGGTTCTGTCACTCAGCCAGTTTGCAACCCATCTTGTGATGTATGGGTTGACATTTAAGCTGATGAGTTTTTCAATGATACCCGAATGGGGTATTGTATCGAAGGCCTTAGCCAGATCGAGGTAGGCTGTATGGACTGCCTTTCCCTCATCAATGGCTTTGGTGACTGTTTGAAAAAGTCAACCAAGTTTAAAAGGCATGATCTGCCTTTGACAAAGCCAAACTGGGTTGGATCCAAAGTCTGCAAATTCCCTATGTCTTTATTTATGAGGTCCATTATGATCCTCTCCATGGCTTTGCAGATAAGGCTTGTCAAGCTAATGGGCGGTAATTTCCAGGGTCGGTGGAGGCACCGCCTTTGTGAAGTGGTACCACAGTTGCAGTGCGCCACTCCTGGGTGCGTATCCAGAGGTAAGACTTTGATTAAACAGCTGTCCTAGCTGTGGGTTTAATTCCTCATTGAGTTCATGGAGCACACAGCCGGGGACACCATCAGGTCCCATGGATGCTGTGTTTTTGCTTTGGAGAGAGCAGTTCTCACTTGGGCGCTGGAGATGTTTGGGGGCTGCAATCGTTTGGTATAGATATCTCTCCTTTGGGGAGGGGAGAAGTTTGCACTGAACCTGTCAGCCAGTATGTTGGCAATGTCTGTAGGATCAGTAATCTTCACATCATTTTGAACTAGCTCTGAGCATATCTGGGAGTTTCCTCCCAGGTTTCTAACATAGCTAAAGAAGGCCTTATGATTGTCTTTTGAGTCTTTAGCTATTTTTCTCTCGAAATTTGCTTTGGATGATTTTATGAGAGCTCTTAGTTTTTACTTATAGTGATCAAGGGTGTCTTACCTTTTAAGGATTTTGCTCTATCTTGTAGTAGCTTCCTCCTTTTGTTGTAGAGTTTGTTTATGGCTGGGGTCCACCAGACTGGACGCTTGCCTTTGGTACAAAGAGTCTTTGTTTTGCTTGGGATTGCCTTATCCATGCAGTCCTGCAGGTGCTGGTAGAAGGCATTTGTAAGTGATTCAGCGGCTTGAGTACTGTTTTCCCGGCTCGGGGCCTTAAAGGAGACCACACTAGTCTTTAGAAGTGTGAAGTCGGCTTTTGAGGCCTTCTTCACTGTGGTCTTTTTTATTTCAGGTGGGGGTGGGATGAGGACCTCCAGCGAGATTAGTTTGTGGTCTGATCTCACCAGTGAGGGGTACACCTCCGGTGTTGAACATTGTGCTCCCATGTTCGTGATGATGAGATCAAGTATGTTATCTCCTCTTGTGGGGATGGTGACTAGTTGTTCCATGACATTTGAGTTTATGAATTCCAGGAACTTTTGGGCTAGGGTGTTTGGGCTTGAGTAGTGTTCCCAGTCTATATTAGGGTAATTGAAGTCACCTAGTATGATGGTGTTTGGTGATACATTTATCCCTCTAGTGTTTTCAGGAAGGCCATGTGAGGTTCCTGAGTTTGTGAGGGTGGCCTGTAACATGCTACAATTTGCAGAGCAGTCTTGCCTATGGTTAATTGCACCTGGATGGTCTCCGATGCATCGTGCGTTGCCACCAGTCTTGAGGTGTGGGTGTCCTTGATGAATATGGATACCCCCCCCTCCTTTCTTGGTATTGTCCAGATTTTGGGGCCGGAACGCATGATATGAGGTAAAACCTGATAGCGCTGGGGTGCTCTCAGGAGCCTTGAACCAGGTTTCTGTCACAGCACAGACATCGATGTTCTCCATACTGAGAAGGGCCTCGAGTGCGTGCATTTTGAGATTTAGACTTCTGGCATTGAGCAGCATTACCCTTAGTTTTTTCCTTTTTGTGTTCTAGGGTGGTAGGTTTAGAATTTGAGCCTTGCCTAAAAAGGCACTATGGGGTGGCAAGAGCCTTTGCCAATATTCGAATCCCAGGGTGACAGGTGCAAGCCGTCCCTTGCAGCGTGGCTTGTCCAGCATGTCATCCCAGGCAGACAGACACTGGATCCCCTTTGAATGACACCAGTGTTTAAGCCAATTGTTAAAGCTGATCATCTTATCTCTGTATTGTGGCATCATTCTTGGTGAAGGTAGGATACTGCTCAAGGTCAGGGTCATACCTGTCTGGGCTACATAATCAGAGAGCTCCTCAATGTCTCTTTTCA
This sequence comes from Protopterus annectens, assembly GCF_019279795.1. Taxonomy (NCBI): domain Eukaryota; kingdom Metazoa; phylum Chordata; order Ceratodontiformes; family Protopteridae; genus Protopterus; species Protopterus annectens. The sequence continues at coordinate 1,665,691,781 of NC_056725.1, forward strand.
TGTAGTCCAAGGAGGTGCGTCTCAGGTCGTTTACACCAGCGTGGACAATGACTGAATCATATTTGTACCTGCTGTTGAGAGACCTGAGTGCTTGCGTTATGTGGCGGATTCTAGCGCCCGACAGGCAGCTTACTGTGACCTTCTCCTTACTCAGTCTGGTGAGCGGGGCGTCAGTGTGTCTGACTATGGAGTCACCAATGACTAGTGTGTCTGGCATTGTGTTTGGCCTTAAGGGCTGTGACTGTTTGACACTCTGACTGTGAGGTCTATGTGTTGCAGGTGTTGTGTTCTGAGGTGGTGGTTGTTTGGGTGTCTGCTTTGGTGGCCTCTGCTGTTTTGGTAGATTTTTGATCAGAGCCTCCGAGTATGTCTTTGTGTGTTTATGTGTATGATTTGAGGTTGTAATGGTAATATGTGAGACTGGGTCTATAGTGTGTGTGGTAACCTTCTCCTCCTGACTGGTCTTGCCAGTCCTATGTTGAGAGAGCTCAGCCTCCAGTTTGGCCGTATAGTTGCATCTCTCGCATGTATTTGTGTTTTGTGGGAGGAGGAGAGGGTTGTCTGTGTACATGAGGCAATTGTAACATTGCCTCAATATTCCCAGGTTCACCAGCTGAGCAGGAGAGGACACTAGCAACTGATCCCTCGACATGCTAGAAGGAATAGACAAAAAAACTTTAAAAAGATTCTGGGGACGTGGGTGACCGAGAAATGGGGGTTGCCTTTTGGGGTACTATCTATGACAAGAGTGCCGTATCAAGGTAATAAGTACTGTAGGAGCAAGTGCTACGTTTAACAGATAGAGAATAGTCTACTTGGAGTCAAGTAGAGATGATCTTTTAATTATAGGATACGCTGATTAGATCAGTAGTATAGTTCGAGGAAGGTAGTTTTAAGGGAAAATTTGAAGAGTGGACTTTAGGTAGCCGAATAGTTTAAACCTGCTTAACCGGGCGCTGCCCTAGTGTGCAACAGTAGCAACTCCGCTAAATCGGCTAAATCGGGCTAAAGCGTGCTTTATAGCAGGGGCTGGAAAAGACAGGAAATGACACAAATTGGCCAACAAACCACAAGTCACTGCCCTAAACCACTCCTCCGAGGACAAATGAAGGAGTTATGGAAATGACCCTAGTGGCCAATAAAACTACAGTTTCAAGTCAGTAACCACCTCTCGGGGGGCAGCGAAGCTGCTCAATGTCAGTCACTGCCACTGATAAACACAGAGACCCTCCTTCAGCCCAAGCAAAATGGCCTCACAGAAACTTTCAAACAGTTCAGGAACAGCAAGCCTGTAACTGAACTTTTAACTCTCAGAAAAGTGGGAAAAAGCAAGTTTTTTTTTTTTTTTTACAGAGATAGCAGAGGTTCACAAGTAATATCAAGTTATAACAGTGCAGTAAATGACCCCACACAAGAGTGCTAGGTCAAGGACAGAAAATATGCAAGTTTTAAGAAAAACGATTTAAAATTAAGTGCAAACAGGAAATTCAGCAAACAGCTTTTGGTTGTGCTCTAAATACAGCTACTAATACAGAAATCAAGTTTAACAAGCCAGAAAATGCTCAAGCTAGGCAGCTATGCAGAAAAACTTAGCAAATAAACAGAGAAAAAATACTTAAAATCTCAAAAGTGGCTCCCTTCTTCTCTCAGCGTTTTTTCCTCTTGGAGGGTGCTTCACCAACAGCCAACAAGCCTGAAAAGACGCTCAAACCACGAGGCAACTAGGTTTTAAGAGAGGAAGATGAAGGAGTTATGGAAATGACCCCTAGTGGCCAATAAAACTACAGTTTCAAGTCAGTAACCACCTCTCCGGGGGGGCAGGGAAGCTGCTCAATGTTAGTCACTGCAACTGATAAACACAGAGACCCTCCTTCAGCCCAAGCAAAAATGGCCTCACAGAAACTTTCAAACAGTTCAGGAACAGCAAGCCTGTAACTGAACTTTTTTAACTCTCAGAAAAGTGGGAAAAAAGCAAGATTTTTTTTTTTTTTTTGTTTTTGTTTTTGTTTTTTACAGAGATAGCAGAGGTTCACAAGTAATATCAAGTTATAACAGTGCAGTAAATGACCCCACACAAGAGTGCTAGGTCAAGGACAGAAAATATGCAAGTTTTAAGAAAAAAATGATTTAAAATTAAGTGCAAACAGGAAATTCAGCAAACAGCTTTTGGTTGTGCTCTAAATACAGCTACTAATACAGAAATCAAGTTTAACAAGCCAGAAAATGCTCACGCTAGGCAGCTATGCAGAAAAACTTAGCAAATAAACAGAGAAAAAATACTTAAAATCTCAAAAGTGGCTCCCTTCTTCTCTCAGCGTTTTTTCCTCTTGGAGGGTGCTTCAACAGCCAACAAGCCTGAAAAGATGCTCAAACCACGAGGCAACTAGGTTTTAAGAGAGGAAGATGAAGGAGTTATGGAAATGACCCCTAGTGGCCAATAAAACTACAGTTTCAAGTCAGTAACCACCTCTCCGGGGGGCAGGGAAGCTGCTCAATGTTAGTCACTGCCACTGATAAACACATGGAATAGTAAAGTTACATAGACAATTTTAGTAGGCAGTAGAAATAAAATTTTTAATGGTTTTCAAATAACTATTGTATGCATATACATTTAAGGGGAATTAAATGGAAATGCGATTAGGAGAGGACCAAGGATGGGTAGTTATTTAGAAATGGGAGAGTAATTTGTGAGTCGAGTAGGAAAATACTGAAAAATTCTGGATAGGGGATCAGAAAAGAAATGAGACCCAGAAATAAGGGACATAGGTGGTGTCGCTCTCCTGTTTAGGACAATAGACGAGTCTTTGTGG
>NC_056725.1:1665699590-1665744590 GCF_019279795.1 Protopterus annectens
TTTTTTGGTGATCCCAAAATTCAAGATGCTAACTTTTCACCAGTTGCTTCCTATGTTAGGCAAGCATGCCTGGTTGGCAACACTGGATTTAAAGGAAGCCTACCTGCACATCCCAATCAGGGAATCTTGCAGAATATACCTACGCTTCAAAGCGGGTTACTTGAGCGATCAGTTCTTGCACTGCCTTTAGGCTTATCTACTGCGCCCAGAGTATTCACTAAGTGCCTAGCTCCAATCATTGCATTTTGCAGGCAAATAAATATTCAAATATACCCATACCTGGATGATTGTCTAATTCAGGCAGAAAGCCAGGACATACTTTTGAATCCTCTGGCGTTTGTACGAAAGGTGCTAACTTTTCTGGGGTACACCATAAATGAAAATAAATCGCATCTTGTACCCTGCCAATGAATTGTATTCCTGGGAGCAAGTTTGAACACAACTTCCCAGATGGCTTTCCTCATGCCAGCGAAACAAGTTCATTTGACAGCATAGTTCAAACTAATGGGCACAAAGACCCTGCTATCTGCAAGACAAAATAGTGCAAGCCTTGGTGTTCATGGCCTCCTGCATTCTCCCAATTCCATATGCAAGACTGCATATGAGTAAACTATAATGGTACCTAATAGGCCTATGGTATCAACATTCTCAGGATCTAGAAGCTATGATTCCTATCATACCTTGCCTACAGTTAGTTTCTTTGGTGGGCAGAGGCCTGCCACCAAAAGAAGGGACTGCCATTCACTCTACCTCCTGCCGCCCAAACCCTAACAGACGCATCAGACTATTCATGGGGGGGGCTCACTTGGCAGGGAAGTGCATTTAGGGCAAATTGAACCGAAGTCAAATGGACCTGCTTATCAAGCAAAACAAAAGTTAGCTGTACAGAATTCTCTGACTGCCTTCAAGGACCACATTCTTCCAGGACAATTAATGGTAAAGACTGATAACACCACTGTTATGTGGTACATAAATAAGCAGGGGGGAACCCACTCATATCCTCTCTACAGACTAGCCATGGCTCTGTGGAATACAGCCTTGAGCTACCAAGTGCACCTACAGGCTCAATTCCTGCCAGGAAAGCTAAATACACTGGCAGACAAACTAAGCAGAAATCTCATGGACCCATACGAGTGGAAACTGGAACCAAAGATATTCATGTTGATGAACAAATGGGGTAACCCAAAGATGGACCTGTTTGCCTCCTCCCAGAACCTACCAATTGGACATATTCTGCACAAGCTTGGAAAGTGGATGCCTTGTCCTTCACCTGGATCAGTTTATGCCTTTCCTCCTCTGCCTCTCATCTCCAAGGTACTACTAAAGATCAAACGGGACAAACCAAGGACGATACTGATTGCACCAGACTGGCCACTCCAACACTGGTACCCCTCTTGTGCAGTGTCACTGCTGGCAGCATGGCACCTGCCTCAAACTCCTACTCTGCTGCCCCAGCAGGAGGGCCAGATTCTGCACACACTGCTTAAAACCCTAAACCTGTTAGCCTGGCTAATTACCTGATCTCTCCGTTACCATCCCTCAGTAAGCAAGTGTTGGATGTCCTCCTGGAGGCAAGGAGGCCTAGTACTAGAAAATCTTATGCTGAAAAATGGAAAAGATTCTGTTCCTGGAACCAAACGTGGGGGATGGGCACAGCAGCGCCCAATTTACCTCATATTCTTCAATACTTAAACTGAGATGCTTCACAAGGGCCTTTCCTTTTCCTCCAAAATTCATGCCTGAGCCATTTCAGCTCATTGCAACACAGAACAAACCCCTCTTCTCTCATCTACTGCTCAAGCAGTTTCTCAGAGGGGCCAAGAACTACACCCAGGAGATACCAAACTCCTGCCTGGGACCTTAACTTTGTATTGGAAAAATTCACTCTAGCTCCTTTTGAGCCAGCTGCAAGTGCAGAGTTGAAATTCTTTTCTTGGAAAACAGCCTTCCTTTTAGCCATCACTTCAACAAGAAGAGTGTCTGAATTACAGGCCCTTATGGCAGTGGAGCCTTTCATCCTCTTTCATGTGGACAGGGTGTCCCTCAGGACCAATCCCTCCTTCATACCCAAGGTAATATCCAGTGTGGCTCTTAATCAGTCCATTCATTTGCCAACCTTCTTTTCTAATCCACAGAACAAAGGGGAACGTATACAGCACTTCTTAGATGTGCACGGACAACTTAGATTTTACTTGGACAGGATTAAACCCCTCAGGAAATCTGAACAGCTGCTGGTGGCATTTGCTGCAGGGGCAGAGGGGAAGGCTCTTTCAAAGCAACCATTTCTAAATAGGTCACTGCATTCATTTCTGCTATAAGCACCATGGAAAACCTACCACATTCAACCAGAGCTGCATCTACCTCTACAGCCTTCCTCAGCGGTGTCCCTTCCAGGGACATCCTAGAAGCTGCTACCTGGAGTTCTGTACATACTTTCACCAAGCATTACCATTTGCCAAGTTTCTCTAAATCCAGAGCTGGCTTTGTCACTGCAGTCTTGCAGGGCCTTATAGCTGGTCCTAATGCTATCTAATTTCCTCCTCCCATCCTTAGCTTTGGGAATCTACCCAAATGTGATGACTGCAACAATGAAACACGAAAAACATAGTACAGTTGTGTACACTTACCATAAATGAGGATGTTTGAATGTATTCACTGTTGCAGTCCTGGTTACCCTCCTTCCAGCCCCCTGACTTCCTTTGGCTATACCTTTTCCTTTCTACTATGCTTAAAGCTTTTTGGTGTGTGTGTGTGTGTGTGTGTGTGTGTGTGTGTGTGTGTGTGTGTGTGTGTGTGTGTGTGTGTGTGTGTGTGTGTGTGTGTGTGTGTGTGTGTGTGTGTGTGTGTGTGTGTGTGTGTGTGTGTGTGTGTATATATATATATATATATATATATCTCTCTCTCTCTCTCTCTAGCTAGATATATATCTATATCTAGATATACATCTATATCTAGATATATATCTATAAATTGCTTCCCATTAGGGGGGCACCTGACATCTGGGAAAAGAAAAACTGATGTAATGGCGTCTGCTGTATGCTTTATACCCCTGACTACCTGACGTCATGGAAGATGAAACTGCAACTGACGCAGGACCCAAGACCCAAATGTGATGACTGCAACAGTGAATACACTCCAACATCTACATTTATGTTAAGTGTACACAACTGTACTTTCAAATTACTGCTGCTTTTCCTTCTTTCTTCATGCCTACAGGGTGACCTTGGCACTAAAGGACACTTGTCCACATTCCCATACTTGGAGGTGTTTCTTCTGTCCTGAAGCAGTTCACTTTCTTGTCCTTTTGGCTTGTTTACTGCCGTGTCATGTGACTCCAGTAATCCTTTTTTTTTTTCTGTCATATATTGGAGATATTGTCAAGTTGCTCTAGATCCCCTACCAGTGAGTTCAGTCCTAGGATACATGGTGTCATTAGCAGACAGGAGTTCCGCTGTGGCGACCCATAACCGAAAGACAACAACTAAAATTTAGGACCCCATTATGGCAGCAGTTTTGATACCTTAACTCAAGAGCCAGGTAATGCCTGTAGATGCTTCTGCAGTTGCATCCTACTGACACCTAGAAATCAAACTAGAAATCAAATATTGTTTGTTCATGTTTGCATTAATTTTAAAACCATTCTACCTACAGAGTATTAAAATGTTTTGTCTTCAAGATTATACAATAGCAAACTGACGTTTGACCTCTCTAGTGCAGATGGATATTAATTGCTGTTCACTTAATTTATACTGTCAAATATTCTTTTCTGCACTATTGCAGTTCTGGTAATCACCTCCCCTCTGTCTGGAATATATGGGTTGGGGAGGGGTACCTAGTCTGTTTTCTATGATGTATAATATACATCTGCATACTTTCTTTAACACCTGACCAGGCACCTTCCTCTTTGAGGTTCAGCAGCAGCCTGAAGAGGCAGTGTTTTGTGGTTGGGCTCTCCTGCTTGGCATGGGTCATCCATGGGTGGATTATGATGTGGCTCCAGGGAGCAAATCTGAACTTACTGGGACAGGAAAGATTTGAAGGCTGATGCCTCCTTAAACTTCTGATGTCAGTGTGGGAGGGAATATACAAGGTTCTGAAGTCAGGCCCACCATTGGGCTTCTGCAGCTGTCAAGAGTCAGTAGTACAACAGTGCGTATGCTGTAATGTGTACGATTATAGCAGTTGATCTAGGGAGCATCTCTAGCCTTCTACAGGAGAGTCAGTAGGTTTTATGTTGGAAGTTGACATTTCCCCATTTGAGCTTGCTGCTGTGCTGACTTTTAAGTTTTATCTTTGAAAAATCTGTCTGAGCAGCTGTTAATTTCATCTAAAGAATCTCTGAGCTTTAAGCAGTCTCTAGTGACACCCTTTCCGTATAGGAAGCCAAGTAAGGCTAAAGAACAACACATCTCCCAGAATGTAATCCAAGCCAGTCTTCCACTTTCTAATTCTTTATGTGGACATCTGTAGAGGACTTGGTTCACTCCATAAAAATCTAAGTTTATTCTAGACATGGCAAATGAGACTAGGGGTAAGTTTGGTAAGAATTGCCATGGTTATCTTTTTCCAGTTTTGGCAGCTTTCACGACCTTATTATTGAATGCCACAGTAAACTGTACTAAGATTGCTATTCTTGTAACACCTTCAGTAGGAGGATATATGTTGCATGTAGTTCTTAGGTGGTCTTCTGTTATCAGATGTATGAATATGACCACCTGAAAATGTTGAGAATGGTCTCTCAGCTAATATTTTCTTACTTTCCTCTCTCCATCCGTTTCTTTTGCTCAGCCATAACATTCACCACAAAACTAAAGGGAGAATGCATGATGGGAAGGGGCGAGAAGTGGAAACAGAGTAAAGTATGTTTGAGCAGTCCTAATAAATGTGCATGTCATAATGGTCACCAAAGTTAAACTTCAATACAGATTAGTATTGTAATCACACAACTTTCATTTCCTTATCAAGGTAGCTGGACTCACTACTGACAGCACAGAGGATCAAAGAGTAGCCTCAGCTTCTTGGACTTGAGAGATTTGTTTGTGGTTTGGCCATGCAGCTTATGTTCCCTTGGGCACCACCTAGTGAAGGAGGACCAGGTATGGCCCACTAGCAGGAGGCTTCTGGGGAAGACTAGAGCACATTAGAGGGGTTATATCTCTCAGCCTACCTATAACTGCCTGGCAGTACTATAGGATTTGCTGGAGATCACTGCTATGGGAATAAGGAGGTGTGGTGTATTTTGGCTTCCTACAAGTGCATCTTGTAATGGCTTAGAAAATTGAAAAATGGTTCTATGTAAATATATGAATGCGTTAAGATTTGTATACATGATGATAAAATGCATTTGATACAGATTTTGCTGTTTTTCTGTAACTTAACCAAAAGGACGCTTAAACTGTGTACTGCAGTACATTTCACTTTGTCAAAGCGAAACAAGACTTGACCATATGGCTGTGGCTTTAACTTCCATTTCATTCTTTTTGCAGCTGGTTTTGGTAAGCCCCAGTGCTGAACAGTATGACTGTTTACTCGGACAGCTTCAAGAGCGGATGGTTGAAGGTTGTGGAGAAACCATATACATCATTGGTCAGGGTTCAGGTAAGGTCTTTCCTTATCTGTGGGTTAATGGGTGGATCTTTATGCAGTTTTGTGTAAGCAGATATTGGAGAATCATATGGCTTCAGATAATGTTGCAACTTAGTAATGACACTATCCATAGCAGGCCGACTTTGACAGATGCTTTTTGTAACTGTTCTGGAAGTGAATGGCATTAACAGTGAAATTTAATGGCTGGAACTGTCAAGTGGCTTGTTTTTCTCATCTACTGGCATTGGTGGTTGAGCTGTTGCTTCAGTACAGATCTTTTGTTATAGTGTTTGCAATACAACAAGGCTAGGATGTGCTGAAATGCAGCTGGTATTCAAACTGCCAAATTACACTTAAGTTTCAGCACTTTTTGTTTTTTTGTTTTTTGTCTTTTGTCTTCCCTTTTTCCCTGAGTTGCATTGATCTGTATGGTGATTGCCAAGTAGTGTGTTTGGGGGAGGGGGCTTTGCCTCTTCCCTCTTCCTTTCTGCCAAGACCTCAGAAAATTTACTTCAGCTTTTCAGTTTTGCCATATTTGTTGCAGCCATTGTTGATCATTGTAGCGATCATAAGGCTCATGGATTACCTTCTGGCAGACATAGCTTCATCTTGTCCAACTTTGTAAACTTTTGGTAATGTTATTGATATTTACTTGATCACCCCTCCCCCGGTATGTCAGTGGGATCTATAGGATAGAGAGCAGACAGTGCCTTTCTTTAAGCTCTTTCTTGTTTGCACACTTTTTGGGAAAAATCCACCTAGGGTACAAAACCTGAAGGTGCCTTACTTAAACGCACAGCTTCTGGCCTTAGGCCAAATGATGCTCACCTATTCTTTCACAAGTGGACTTTGATTTAGTGGCTGTGGTATATGAGCACTGGCGTACTCCAGTGTTCTTTGTTGGAAAACACAAGGCCTTTGTGACCCTGTTAGTCCTGTGAGGACCAGAGTGTGCTGCTTCACTGGTATTCAGATTTGAAGGTCTTTGCTCCAGTATGTGTGTGTGTGTGTGTTTCATAATCTGTTGCCCCTTTTTGACGCCGATTGTGGGATTGTTGCCGCAGAATCGTAGGCATTCATACATACCTGCCTTATAGCTGGGTGCTCGTTCCTAAGCATCCACAGAAGGCAAGCCCAAGGCCCACAGTGTTGGGAAATGACCCGCTTCTGTGATTATATCTCCACCTTTTATGTGCAGGAGTCTTTTGCTTCAGGTCAAAAAACATGATTTTGGTGTTTCAGAAAAAATTGATGTGACCAAGCCTTTGACCAGATACAAAGGCATAACCTTGTTGACTTATCTCCCCTGACACCTATGTCAGCCATTTTACTGTTTGCAGGAGTTTGGGTGAAACCATTGGTATAACTCTCTGCTTAAGGTATAACTCTCCGTGCTTAAAGGAAAAGACTTCCCCTGAACAGTCATCCTCTGACGTAAAGTATCCAGACAACTTTTGCCTTCCTTGAAATGCAGCACTGATAAACTTTGGCTGCTTCCCCTCCAGATTTCTCCTTTTGGAGAGTAATTGATTTTGACATGGTAGCATTTTAAATGGAGAACAGTAGAATAGCTATATACCTTAAATGTGAACCTAGAATTGCTGTGCATTGAAGCCCAAACTTGCATTCTTGGACAGCTGCAAAAAGTGTTTTTCTGAAACTGGCTTCAGTCACTCACTGCCAGAAAACTCCATATATTTTTAGATGGTAAAAAGTCATTCAAATACAAATGCTTTTACAAAAAACTTGCAGTTCTTTAATTAGATGTTGCTAGATGGTCAAAAATGATGCACTCAATAACAGGGTTGAGGGGGAAAATTTGTATGTCATCCACCTTGGGAATAAAGGCCAAAAATTGTCAAACTCCTATGTTCCATTACAAAGAGAATGCTGTACAATATATAGAGGGTATTATGAAAATGTTCTGAAGCACAGCCTCCCTAGTCTCTCAAAGGGCAGTAAGCCAGGAGGCATGTAGTTACTGTCGATGTGAGCACCAGGGTCATTCTCTGACATAGGGCTTGCACGTAGTTTTTAATGTAGCCTTTGCCAGTTTGTGTTAAAAGGCACTTGACATATCTTTGAATAAGTACCTTTTGTTTAGCCCTTCCCATCAGGAAGCAATTATAAGACTTGAGCTGTTTCAGTGAATGGTTTTGCTTTGTCTGTTTTGCCCAAAGGCCAACAAGCTGTCTTGGTATATATAGACAGTGGTGCTTTCACAGTTACCCAAGGCCATTTCAATAAAAAGATGGTCATCTTATCCAGGGACTTCCCTGTCTGAAGATTCCCTGGAGGCTGTGTGGGGAGCAGGAAGCGCATTCATTCACCCACTGACTTGGATGACAAGTATACGGATTCCCTATTGACTGCCAGTTATGGAAGTTGAGGGGAAGGAATTTGTCAGAGGAGGTTTGTGCATTGTCAGTTGTACTCCGCACTTGATGCCACAGAAAGCCTTTAGGTGGTCTTAGTAGATATCATGACGGAAATCACTGTTGCAGTATTTCTGACATGGGTCGTCATTGCTGATGTCAGTCCAGTGTACCAGAGCTTTATCTTCTTGCAGTTGTATGTCTGCATGACCTCTGGTTTTATGTGATGTATAGACTGATGAGCATGGATCCTCAGACTATCTCACTGCCAGCCCGAATGCAGGTTGTGCATTTGTCAGACTGATCTCTGGTACCTTTGTTTGGATTTGTTTATTCAGGTAGGTACCCCATTGGGGCACCTTCCTTTTAATGTATGCTATTTTGTTGAAAGTTGTTAGATTTCAACTAGGAAGGGGGGAGTATGTTTGTTTGAGTGCAGTAGGCAGTTTCTGTGCAAGGACTTTCATAACTAGTATCTTTGTGCCTAGTCTCAGAAAACTGAGCATGATTTTTGATAGTAGTTTGTTCCCAGAACCCTTAACAGTTTGTCAAGGCTGTCTACTCTCAAAACCTTTTTAGAGACCCAGTGTATTTAACGCTTGGCCCACTCCAAGATTTCAAACTCCACATTCTCTGATATCCTTTTCTCCAAAGGAAAAACCTGAAGAGGTCTTGAAAGGAGCTGCAATTTATTTCGGACTCTGATGTGCCTGCTGAAGTCCCAGAACCTGAGTTATGTCAGGGTACATCTCGGCTGCTCACTACAGAGACCTCCATCAGAGGCCACTGTAGCTCCTGAGGTCTCTGACTGATATGTCTGAATCGCATCATCTCATTTGAGGGACCTCACAGCGTCCCACAAATTTTAGTTGGGTATGACATCCCCAGGCTCTAACGGAAGTTAGATGGGGCTCCAAATCTACTTGTCTCATCCAGGCAGATGTCCTGCCTTTTCATTTAAAAAAAATTAGGCATGTTGCCTGTCCCTCGGCATCTTGGGAAAAGGGGTGGACAGACTTCTCACAGGGGTTGTTCAAAGCTATTCTGTCTTTGAAACCTCCCTCCTTTTAGGTCTCTGCAACCACAGTCTTACTCCTCAAAGAATGATTGTGGTTTAATCTCCTGAAGAACAGGACTACAACTTTTTCATTCTGTGGACTTCTCCCCTCAGCTGCATTCTCCATGACAAATCTCTTGCTTTAGAGGATTTCTGCTCACTGGATTCCCTAATTAAAGAAGCTTTTTGAGGAGACTACACAGAACATGATGAAACGCTTTGAATAGCAATCCATGCTGATGTCTGATGCTCAGAGGTAGTGCAGCCTTTTAGAGATGGGCACCCCTGACCATTCTCCAGTCCCTCTCCTTTAGGCTTTCCAGGATGCCTTGTAGTCAACCTCTTCTGTATCGGATTCACAACTACCAGCTCCTAAAAGACCAGACAGGTTTTAAAGGTGCCTGATGAGCTTAAAATATTCCTTAGAGTCCAGCGATCCCTCTGTAGTATCTCTTTAGATAAGCTCTTTAACCTCCTGCCCAGTGCTAATGCCCTACCTATAGATAAAGATAGGGCTATGGATAGATGAAGAAAGGTTTAAGCCTCTACTACTAGACCTAAATAATAAAGTATTATTTGTCCTGCATTCTTTAAACAAAGTTAATGCTGGATCCTTGCACAGCAGAGTGTAATCATCGAATTCAAACCTTACTGTCCCAGGCTACTCAGACACTGCATTAGGTGCAGTTGTGATGCTGTGGATATTTCAGGCAGCTGCCACTGGATCTGTTCAGATGTGTGGCTTTGCAGCTAGCCTGTCACTGATTTCAAATCGAATATTTTTGGGATTCCCTTGGAGAAAGATGTTTGCTCCTCAGGCTGCCAGCCTTTTCAAAACTCTCCCAAGATCAAGGTAAGACCATGGAAGACTGCAGACCTTCTAATTTCCTCCATTCCTAGATACCATTGGAACTACCCATCTAAAGCTACATTCTTCAGTAGAAGGTATCCTAGGACAGCTCAAACTAAGAACCTCCCTCCCCCACCAAGGAAAAATTACTCTGGAGGGGGGGCATGGAGAATCTCCAGAGGGGAGGCCTCTCTTTGGAAGCAAAAATCTGTGACTACCTTTTGCAGCACCCTTCCCCCTGCCCATACCCTTCTTACTCTTTCCCTGGCCAGGTGGGAAGCTATTACCACAGACAAGAGGATAGTGTGCATCAAAAATGATTGTCTTTGGGAAAGTATTCCCCTTCTGAAAGGCATGCCGCAAACTCTTCAAAACCAAATCTCTCTTCTGGTCCCCATTATCCAAGACCTTTTGAATCGCAGCACCATCGAGCAAGTCCCAAAGACCTTCATAGATGAAGGTTTTTACTCCCAGATTTATTTTTCTAGCCCTAATGATAGAAGGGCAGTGGATGACTGTCCTAGACCTGTCTTTCTTAAATACTTACTTGAAGGTATTTTTCAAAATGCTGTCTTCACACACTTCTGAAAAGCTGTTCAAAGCTGTTACTCTTACTACCTAAAATGTTCAACAATAAAAAACCCTCAGTCTCCATACAGTCCTTTTAATAACATTCCCATTCAGGTAGAATCCAGTACTAAGCTCTTGGGCGTAACCATCGACTATCGGCTTAAATTGTACTTGCATGTTAATAACTGTATCAAAAAGACTCATTCAAAACTAGGGCTCCTTTACCATAACAAGAAATTCCTTACCTTTTGAAGCAAAGATTACTCCCTACCTTCTACCCAGTCCTAATGTACAGTTCTCATATTCTCACAAATCTTAACTCGGCACTCCTGACCAAACTCAAATCTATTTAAAACAAGGTAGCTAGATTTGCTGCCCAACAGACCTACAAATCCCATCACTGTCTCTCTGTAAAACACCTAAACTGGCTTGAATTACCATACCAGCTTCTTTCTCTGCTCCAGATCATCCATTCTGTCCTATACCAGCCTTCCTACTGCCCAGCACTATTCCCCTCTCAACTCCCATTTTTCTCCCTCCAGACCTCTCTGAAACTCTAAACAAGACCTACTGCAAATCTACAACCTGTCTAAATTTGGACGCAACATCTACAGCTATCACCCCACTATTGCTTGGAATAGGCTCCCACTAGAAATCAGGACCCTTGCACATCCTAAACCATTTAAGACTGCCACCAAAGAGCACTTTAAAAAGGTCACTGGTCCTGCCACTGCACACTCCCTCCTTAAACATCCCCCTACTTCTCGTACCTTAGTCTACTTTCTGCCATTAACTCACTCTTCTCACTAGCTCTCTAATCTTCCTTGACTACTCTTTCTACTGTAAAATCTATTAAGCATATTGCCTCAGAGAAACATTCTATTGTAATTGTCTTGCCTTCATGCAACTACATCATGATAAAACTTGTTTTTTTGTAACCACTTACCCCAAAAACTATAGTCACTTTAATGACTTATTTCTTTTTATACATCTTGAAATAGTTATGCTATATTCCTGATTATTGACACTGTATAACATTGTATTGCTACTTAATGCCTTGTAATAATGCTGTAACATTGCTGTTGAATGCTAATTTATAATGAAAATTGTATAATATGTTGGAGCTTTTCTCCCCGGGGCTCTGCTGAAAAGGGGCTCTTCTGCTCAGTCGGACAGTCCTGGTCAACAAATGTTAAATTAAAATAATAATTCTGCCTTTCTTCCTCCCCTTTGCTTTTAGTGTTACAAGGATGCAGACTTGTTTTTTGCAGGAGATTCCTCAGGTTTTCCTCTGGCTACTCTCATTTTTTCAATCTACTTTTCAGACTTTTTGGTCTTTCTACAGCTGCAACAGTATTCAGTGTCAAGATCCACTAGTAACTTTGTCACAATCTGAGTTCAAATTTTCCCCTACCTGGGCAACCAGCTGATCCAGGCTGTCTCCAGAAATTCATCAGCATTTGCACTTAATACTCCAACTTCTGACTGGTCTGCGTTTAGCTATAAACTGCAAAAAATCCCACATGGTTCCCTACACATGATCCGTTTTCCTGGGCTGCAGACTAGGCACAGAAAATGCATGCCTTCCTCCCACAGGAGGAAGTTCAGTCTGACCATTTTTTTTCCCAATCTTCACAACCCATGCTCAGCAAGAGTGATGCCAAGAACTTTGGGATTCATAGTAGCCACCATCTCTATGCCCCCTAACCAGACTTCACTTGAGAACTTTGATGGTACCTGAAATCTTTGTGGTCCCAGCACTGCCACCCCTTGGACACCCTGATTTCTTTCTCCCTTCTTTCAAAAAGAAGCTGCTTTCGTGGAAGCGACAAGCCATCTTCAAAGGAGGGCTGCCATTCACACCACCACTATCTTTTCCAATAGTTTCACACAGACACCTCTGACAAGGTATGGTGGACATGGACTGTATTACTGAAGAGTGCAGGGGAAATGGCAGCCTATGTTTTCTGAAAGAACATAATCTGTCTGAAGGAAGTGAGGGCTGTTCTGCAAGTTTTTCAGACGTGCCCACCTCTGGAAACTTGAGCCACTAGTGTACATAGGCAGCCCACAGTTATGTGGTACATAAACAGTGGGGCACTAGTCTTACCAATTGTGCAAGTTAGCACAGGATGCATGGAACTTGACAACCCAGATAGACTTCACTCTGTCACATGTCCCTTCTCAGGGTAGTATGCTAGCAAACTCCCATTCATGGGATCCTCTAAGGAGCAACTTAGGATGTTAAACCGGGAGGCTTTCCAGATCAATTTTCAGTGGAGCATCCCTCCGATCTTTCTGCCTCACTAGGCCATTTGCTCCCCCAGTTCTGCATAAGGACCCCTGTCGCAGCTTGGCAGGCAGATACCTTTTATTTCCAGTGGATGGAGAAGTTCTTGTATACTACTAACTTTTGTGCCTTAAGTTTTGGAAGAAGCAACACCGAAGGAACCCAGGCTCCTCTTACTGGCACCTTGTTGGCCGAGGCAGCAGTTGTTTCCACTGCAATTTCACCCGATACAGGAAAATTACATGGAATACTTCTTGAACTAGACATAATTCAGAAAAGGCTACTGCTGCTCCACCCAAATCTTCCATATCTGAACTTGACCCTAGGTTATAGGATTTTTAATTACTCAATTTTCAAAATTTGGCTCTAGGGGATTCAGTTATGTTGACTAATGTCCAAAGTGGGCATGAGTAGTTACCAATGATGAGTAGTTTGAGAACACTGCCTACTCTGACCTATGCCAGGGACCCATGCTAACAGTGCGAAGGGGTATATGTGCCCTATTGGCCAGTGTGTGCCTGCCATGAAGCCCAGGAGCCCTGGGTCGGTAAGCTCCTGGCTGGTGTCCAGTTGCATATCTAGGGATACCTGGGTTATCTCTAAGCAAAGACTGGATATAAAACCAGTGAAATCTACCAAGCATGAGCTAAGAATTGCTGCATTCACTGTAGTTTCACCGACTGGGCACAGCTTGTAAGTGGATGATATGCTAGTAAAGAGGAGACTGGACATCCTATGTATCCAGGAGAGATGATGGGAGGGTAGTGCAGCTAAGTCACTTGGATTGTGTACTACTCATGAGGACAGACTAGAAATGGTGTGGGAATTGTGGAGAAGTTTCAGAAGACTAAGGGATGTCATCAGAATTGAGACTTATGGCAGTCTAGTGTAAAGATAAGACACTATTCATAATCCTTGGCATATGACCCAAAACAGGGCTGATAGTGAGGAAAAGAGTACATTCAGACTGAAGTTGCAGTACCTACTAAGTAAAGCAGGACAACATTAAACTGGATAATGTGTGAAATGAATGCACGTATTGGGACAGACTGAACAAGATACGAGGGCTGCCTGGGTCCACATGGGGGAGTTGCAGGAATTAAAGTTGGAGCGGCCATTTTGGACTATTGTCTGACAAATGGCTTGATGGTGCCCAACACATAGCTGAGCAAGGGAGACCATCACAAGATCACATACAGTGTGTCCGACATGCCACTTGGGCAGATGTCTAGAAAAAAAGGGGGGGGCAATGGGGTAGAATCAGTGACTGCAAAGTCACCCCCAGTGAAACGGTCAGCCGACTGCATAACCCCACTGGTTGCCCCAGTCGGCTGCAAGTAATGATCAGAGAAGGCCCCAAGGTTAGCAGAGACTAGGCTGAAGATTTGGACATTCTCTAGAGAGCACAGAAGTTCTAGGTATTACTCTGGGCACTAGCACTTCAGGAATAGCAGGAAATGGGTGTAGTTGTAGAATGGCATTCCCTCAAAAACAGCATGCTTGAGGCCTGTAGAACAGATGTGGCTGAACCAGGTATGGAAGCAAGTTACATATGGAAAGCTAGTGGTGGAATGCAGAAGTACAGGAAGTCAAAAGGAGGAGGGGGCAGAAAAAAGTGAGAGATGGAAAAGATGGACCAGGCTAGGAAGGAATACTAGTTGGCTAAGAGAGTAGTTGCAATAGCAAAGAACGAAGCATCAGAAGCACTCTACCAGCTTCTGGAAAGTGACTCAGTAAATGGTGCACACACACAAGTTGTAAGACAAAGATTAAAAAAGTCTGACACCCTTCATAAGTATACCAGCAACAATCTGCTCAACAGTCCTCAGGATATCGGAGGCTGAATGATGGGTACTCCAGCTTCTGAATGAAGAAAACCCCTCAAGCTGTACTGCCCCATACAGCCTGTGATGAAAGAGTAACTCACCCTAGAAGAACAGCACTGAGGAAGATTGTCAGGGAAAGTAGCAGCCTCAAATGAGGTCACAGTTATGATAAAGATGTTTGGTACGATGGGGAGAAATGGCTCCTGAGGGTACTCTTAGCATTATGGAAAGAGAGGTGTACCCAGACGAACTGAGAAACTAGCTAATGCCAGTGTACACGAAAGTACAGTTGTGTAATATCTTACCATAACAGTAGTCCTCTTCACTGTTGCAGTATCTTTTACCCAAGGATAACCCAACATCTGGCCAGTACACCAAAGCCTTTAGTTCTTACAGGTGTCGTGTATCCCACATTATGCTCCCTGCAGAAGACGTAGGGCATAAAGGTGACGTACAGGCGCTGACCATCAAAACTGAAAAAGCTCTGGAGGAATGGAATGCCCTTTGGGACAAGTAGAGCAGGTGCATCTAGAAGAATAAAAAGGACTAAACCTTTTGGCCAGGAAGATAAGTACTACAGGGCAAGAGCTAAAACAGAGGGGATAGGAGGGAGTGAGCGATTTACTGCAAAAGTGAAGGACATCTAATCCTTGTGGTAATACTTCTACACAACTGTACTAAATCGTTCCATATCCTGTTGCAGCATTCTTTACATAAGGGAAGAGTACAAGAGCAAGCCTGAGAGGAGGAGGGCACAGACGAACCCTGTACAAACCCATGCAGGATAGCCTTGGCAAAGCCTGCCCTGGAAAAATGCATCCAGCTTGTAATGCTTGGTGAAAGTATAAATTAAGGACCAAGTAGCAGCCTCAAAGATGGAATTGGTATCCAGACCCTTGAAAAAAATCAGAGGAGGCAACTGCCCTAGTAGGATGTGCTTTCACTGGCGCAGAAAGATGCTTTCCATGAAATGAATAACTAAAAGAAATGGTCTTAAATCCAGAAGGAGATGGTTTGCTTAGAAACCACCAAACCCAAGTCCTGGAATGAAAAACAAAAAGCTATTCAGATTTGCAAAACTTCTGTTGTATCCAGATAACGAGGTGACTTCACAAATCCAAGTTGTGAAGAGAACCTTCTCGCTGGCAGACTGTGGAAAAGGAAAAAAGGAAGGAAGATGAATAGCCTGATTTAAGGGAACTCCTTGACCACCTTTGGCATAAAAGGATTAATATAAAAGGAACAAGTCAACTGTCAGAAAAATCAGGATACTCTTTATTGCAACAAGCAAAGCTTTCTCTTAAATAACCTTCTTCACTGCTAGATATAGATCGGAAACTGTTCTCACTTTTTGTACCAGCGTGTATATTGGATATAAAAGGATTAATCCAAAGACACCTTGTCTCTGTGGAAAACTAAGGAGGAATAGCCATGAGAGCTTTAAGTTTAGAAGTCTTTCTCATGGCTGAAGTGAGTGCTGAAAGAATAGTCTTTCATGTACAGTGTTGTAAGGAAGCTGAAGAAGCAGGCTCAAAAGGAGCAGGAGTCAATTTTTCAAGTACAAATTTGAGATCCCTGGAAGGGAGGAATAGGCTTCCTGGGAGGCCTGATATGAAGGATGGCTTTAAGGAATTGCTTTATCTCAAATCTAGAGCCCAGAGGAGTCGTCTAAGGGCAAACTACTAGAAATTGCTGACAGGTGAGCTTTTAACTGGAGAATACACCAACCCAGCATGGAGGAAGTCCCCCAACTGAGAGAGCCAGAGAAACCTCCACAGATAGGGTGTCCAGTGGCAAAAGGCACCGGAAAGAAAAGTTTCTATTTGGACATGCACGATTTCCTGGCCTCCTTCCGAATCAGAAGTACATCCCCAGGGTTTTGATCCCTTGTGGGCACCTCCTTCTCTATTACCCACAGCGTCCATTGAAGAGTAGACTAGTGAAGATGGGTAAGAGATCCCTTGCCTTGTGAGAAGATCCGCCTGGTGAGGTAACCTGTGTGGTTTCCCCTGGCCAAGTGAGAAAGAAGGGGAGCCAATGCGGTCTTGGCCAAAAGGGAGCCACTAGCAAGATTTTGGGAGAGTCTTGCTTGGTCTTGTATAAGACTCATGGTAACAGAGGAAGGGAAGGAAAGGTGTAGAGAAACCTCTACATCCAAGGGAAAGGATGGACGTTCACTGTACAGGTTGGAGGACTTTTTGACTCGAACGGAATAGAGGTAGTTGTCTTTACACAGTGGAGGCAAAAAGCTCTACTTGAGAATACCCCTGTGATAGACAATGTCCAGGCACACACCTCAGAACTGCCATATTGCTGAAACACCTGATGTCCTTAAGGGGTCATTTGCAAGTATCCCATTATCCTGTTTTACAACTGGTTGGTTTAGAGGAATTGCACAGTGAGAACTCTAGCTTGGCTAGGTTTTTTTTTTTTTTTTTTTTAAGTAATCTGCTGTGTACTGTTTTTTTTTTACTCTTGTGTGTATATATGTTGATGACTGGTATGGGTTGAATGGTGCCCTGAGCCAAGAGAGTGAGGAACCTCTGGGAAATGAGAGTTGTTCCCGAAGAGGTTGAGGAATGCCTCAATAGGGAGGAAGGGACTCCCAAACCGTGAAATATCCCTTATCGATAATGGGCAGAATCCAAGTCTGAAGTGATACCTAAATTATTAGGAAGGGCTAGGGAAAAACTGGGGGACAAGGAACCTGGCTAAGGGAAGGAGGAAGCAAACTGTATTAGAACAAGGCTCGTCCTGGAAAGTTGGTTTCTGGGTGGCAGGAGTTTACGTAGGCTTAGGAGGCACACACCTAGAATCTTTCTTACCCTTGGGAGGGGGGTGAAATTGCCTATGAACAAAGGCAAATTTGGAGGGATAATTCCCTCTGAAATTTAAGGAATGAGAAACAAACAAATGTTTCAGCTTCTCCAAGACTTTGCCCTTGTCCTGGAGAGACTTAAAGCTCAGTAGCAGTAGTAGATCCAGAAAGTTTATTATCTAAAGGAGCATCCAAAAGTTTGGTCTTAATGTCATCAGGCAAAGTGCGACAGAGACGTCAACTGCATCATATTTGCATTTGAGTGTCGGGCAACCTGAGAATTGGAGGTCAGCAGGGAAAGGGCAAAAGCTTTCAAGAAGGTCAGAAACCACCTTGGAAACTCAAGAAAGCAAAGTCAAAATCATACATGGTCATAGGAGTCTGGTAGTTGATAGCCATAAAGGATAAAGTGGCACCAGTGTGATCTTACTTGCCCAGCCTTTCCATAGACCTACTAGCCTTGGGGGACTTGTCAGAGGAGACAGACTACAGAAAGTCAACATATGGGCATTTATAAAGATGTTTGCACTCCTCAGGCAGTTTATAGAATCTGGCTTAAGTAAAGGAAGTTGAGCATCTGGGGCTACAGACGCTATAGAGAAGGTATCCAGAAGGGCATCCAGAAAAGGAGGAACAACGTATGGTTTGGGAGACTCCATCTGTAGGAGCTTATATGTTTTTTTACATCTGAGACTTGAAAATAATCTCATTGAAAAAAATCCATCATATGGCCAATGGTATCCCGAAAGGGGAGTCTGGAATCTTTGCCCTCTGAACCGTAGTCCAAGGGAGAAGGGATTTAGGAAGAATAAGCCAGGAGTCCTCCCAGAGTCCAGAACATCCTCTCAAGAATCCATTTCCCTAGGCCTCTTGAGTGGAGTGGAAGACCAGGGAGTAGCAGGAAACTAAGACCCTTTGAGGGGGCTTCAAGGCCATCAAATCATTAAATAAATCCTGAGCAAGTTCCTGCCCTCCATGTTGGGGATCTGGGAAATGTGGTTTTTTTTTCCCTGTGGGATGTTCGTTCAAAATACCCTCAGAGGGTCAGACCCCTTGCCTGACTCTTTCTTTTTTTTTTTTTTTTTTTTTTTTAGGGATCTCCTCTGCCTGATGTTGAAGGGGAAGCTCAGCTGATTATATACAAAGGACCAAGGGGGATTACTCAGATCTTAGCAGAGAGATTTGAAAAGTTTCCTAGGATGTGAAAAGACTGATCCATGCTGGCCTCTAACATGGTGGCAGAGGAATCTGAAGCAACCAGACTGTCTTCTGGGCTTTCACCAGCCTTGGGAGAGCTGTCCAGGGGAGGCTTTACAGCAGCTGGATCAGACAAAACTTTTTTTGCCACCTTTTGCAGATGGCTGGCCCTTGAAAGTCCTGGAGAGGGTGGGTGGTAAACAAATACAAAGAGTAGTAGAAAGTAAGATAGGAGATGAGCAGTTTGGATCGGGATGCAACACAACTGGCACAATGTTTGCAGTGAGGCAGATGTTAGGAAGCAGCTTGAGATGAGGAAAGAGCCCAATTGGGCATTCCTAGACTTGGCAAAAGCATATAACAACGTCCCAAGCAGGCTGATTTGGGCAGTCTTGTGATGGTTTGAAGCCCCAGAAACATTGGTGGAACTGGTGCAGGCTATATATACAAAAATCCAGTGACTTGAATACAAACAGGGTATAGACTAATGGGGTTCCCAGCAGGAGTGGGTGTGCATAAGTTTTCAGCTCCGAGCCCACTGCTGTTCATACAAGTGATGAACATTAGAGAACAGGTCAATGGAAGTTGCCAAGTGCAAACCACGGCAAATGGGTTGAAATTGAGCACAGGTACATTTATTGTAATACCAACAAATAGGAGGGGGTGGAATTGGAAGAAGCTGAATTGAGAAAAAAGGGAAAGTAGTGGAACGGGTTACAGCTTCAGGTATCTGGGAGAGTGGTTTAAGAAAAGGAAGTCTGAATGAGGCAGTCAAAGCTAGAGTCGGAGGGGTTGCATCCAACTGGCACAGTGTGTCAGGGGTAGTGTATGAAAGAAGAATGCCAAAGAAGCTGACAAGTAAGGTGTACAAAACAGTGTGACCAGTACTGGATGGTCAGAAACCTGGGCGATAAAGACAGAGCAGTTGAAGTTGTAGGTCATGGAGATGAAGTGCCTGATATGAGTGGTAAGATGCACGTTGTGGGACAGACTAAGAATTGAGCATTTTTGAGTAGAAGTCAAAGTAGCTCAATTGCAAATAAGGTTTGGAGAGAACAGATTACGGTGTTTGGGCACATGTGCAGAAAAGATTTAAGACTATCCTGATGGTGAACATTTGGGGTATACTGGAAGAAGGCAAGTGGAGATGTCCAACAAAGAGATGGATGGATTCTGAGAAGACCTGTGACAGTCGGGCATAAGAACTCCTAGGTAGGACTGTGGCATTGAATTGAGAGATGGCCAGTTGACATGACACCCCAACCTCATGTAGAAACTGGAGGAAGACTAGAAAATCTTCCACAGCTAAATGGAAAAGCTTTTCCTATTGGTGCTGCAAACATAGGACCCACTCTTGTCACATGTTCCTATGCATTGGAGTGTCTGTGCAAACTACTTCAGGTTTAGCCTGTTCTATAAAAGCTCACTTGTCAGCTGTCAGTGTCTGCCTTCCTGTTAGTCCTCCACTTATGGCTAGGGCTGAGGTCAAGCTTCCCATCACTGGAGTCCTGCATCTTAACCCCCCCCCCCCCTTGCTGTCTTAATTTTGTGCTAGAAAAGCTTACACTGCATTGTTTTGAACTAGCATCTTCTGTTTATTTAAAATTCTGTACTTTGAAAACTATCCTTCTCTTGGCTCACACCTGTTCTATGAGAGCTTGAGATGCAAGCTGTCGTGGCCATCCCCCTTTTCTTATTTTTCACAAGGACAGGGTGACTGGGGACAATCTGTTCCTCATAGCTAAAGTAGTGAACAAGTCATGCCTCAATCAGGCTATTAACCTACCCACTTTCTTTCCAATTAACAACATGGTTTTGTTTGGACAGAGCTAAATTCTTCAGAAAGACTGATAATCTGTTTGTACCATTTGAGCCCTAAGCCGGGACAGCTGGTCTCCAGTCTATTGTAACTTGAATTTCTTAAGCTACCTTAGCTACTTGTACAATGGTAAAACCTTGCCTTCCTGCCCAAAAGCACATTCCATTAGGGCAGTGGCTCCTGGGGGGGGGGGGGGGGGGGCTTTTCACAAAGGAATAGACTGTCTATCTTGGTGGCTGCTGCTTAGTCCTTTGTACACATGCTTACTAAACACTACAGAAAACCATAAGAGTAGATGTCACATTTGATCACTGTTGCAGTATACCATCACCACTCCTCTGCTTCACTTCAGCTTTCCTGTTCTCCCTGTTTGCTTTAATCTCTGATCTGCTTAATGAGAACTCTTACTTTGAGCTGCACACATCCTAGCTGACCAGTATTCCTATCCAAGTAGTCTTCAGGCTACTGGTTTGAAGATAGTCTTAGGATCCATGCTCATATGTACATCTATACCCCAGTGCACACGAGCTGAGGTCATGTGTTGGACGTACAACTGTGGGAAAATAAAACTTTCATACCTCCAGCTGGATATTGGCATTGACCACTTGTTTGTTGGGAATACTGCAACAGTGATCAGGAGGACATCTGTTATGGTAAGTTCTTACAGTACACTGGTGGTGGTTATTTTTAAAGGTTGCTTCTTGAGTGAACTGAAATGTTATAACACTCTTTCCCCAGAAAAGCAGTCTATTTCCTGTGACTTGAGTTGCTGGTTAGACTCTTCAGACTGGAGAGACTGATTTTGTGGTACTACTAACTGGTCCTTCTGCACCCCAGAGAGTAGCAGTCTGTCGCACAGATAAGTAGTTCAGAATGGTGGGCCACTTAAGGAAGCATGTGTATGCAGCCTCTGCATATTTGTTTAGAAGACATTTAATTATCTGGTCTACAGAATAGATTTCCAGAGCGATTACGAAATGTACCACACAAACACATGTAGGATGGACTTTTCAAAACACCACTTTTTTACTCTGTATAACTGTGCTGCACACAATGATTAACTTTGTTTGCTGGCAGTGTTACAAAATGCAAGTATGCTGGGGTTCTGTTGTAACTGATTGCCAACACGTGATTGCTTTTCAACAGACTTTGCTTTAGCATCATATGCAGTCTTTTTCAATCACTCCTATCCCAGGAACCAACATTACTTTGGCATAATGTTAAGGCACATGTAGAAAACATGGAGAAAAAAGGTCTACAGCTGTTGGTGTTGAGGTTCAATAATTTCACTACCTCGTCATGATGCAGTGGGGCCTTTACCAGATGTTTCTGAACTTCCTAAACTTTTGGCTTGTTTCTCTCCTGGGTAGGAGCCACACGTTTGGCAAGGGTTCCTCTGCATTATGAAGAGGCCCTGCGGGATACCCTTGCCCACGTGTGGCCACTTGGACTTCTCAGTATTTCTCTTATTTCCCTTTGAGATTCATCAAGAAGGCCAAGCTTTGGAAGCCAAATTCCTTCTCGTAGCTCATTACTGGCCGTGATTGGTATCTGTGCTACTACCTTATCCTCAGGAGAGGCCCTTGAAGTCCTGATTTGAGGTCACTGTTGTGGTGTTTCAAACAAATGGATTGTCACTGCTGATGTCCAGCCAGCGTACTGAAGCTTTATCTTCCCTGGGTCATACATCTGTGTGATCTGTTAGCAAGTGTATGGTACAAAGGTGGGTGTATAAGCATAAATCATCGGACCCTCTTGCCACCATCCTGAACGCAGGTCCCATCCATCAAACTGATTTATTTGGTTGTTGGTACTGCAGCTTCTTTACAGTGTCCCATTGGGGAACCTTCCTCAGTGTTTTGCCATATCTGTATTGGATGCCTGTCTGGAGGGGTTAATGCAAATGCTGTAAGCAAATCCACTTTAAAGATCTCCATACTCTGTGCCTCTTCTGCCTAGGTGCGAAGCATGCTCCCTTTGCTAGTCGTTTTTACACAAGATTTTGTGATCCCGTCTGTCTTCACTAAAACCTTTCATATTATGTAGACCAGGCAGGTATGAATTACCCTTGCCCTGAGCAGCATCCTACCATCACCCAGAATGATACCACAGTACAAGTAGAAAATTATTTCAACAATTGGCTAAGTTTCTGGGGTCAATCTAAGGGGATCCAGTATCTGTCTGCCTGGGATGACATGATTGACAGACCTCGATGCTTTGCCAGAGATGGCCTGCATCTGTCACCCCTGGGGTTCCAGATACTGGCCAAGGCTCTTGCCACCCCTATAGTGCATTTTTTAGGTGGTGTTCCAAAGACCAGATTACCACCGTAATCGCTACAAACAAATGCAATCTGAGGGTCATGCTGCTCAGCGCTAGAAGTCTAAGTCTCGAAATGCACTCGCTCAAGGTTCTCCTTAAAATGGAGAACATCGACATTTGTGCTGTAACAAAGACCTAGTTCAAGGCAGCAAAAAGCACCCCTGCACTACCAAGCTACAACTCCTTCCACACCTTTTGGCCCCAGACCTTGGACCGAAGCTCTAAAGGCGGTGGTGTTTGCATATTCATCAAGAATGTGCACACTTCCAGACTGGTAGCCCAACATAACGCATCTGAGATACTTCAGCTGCAGTTAACATTGGGTAAGACAGCAATTTCAGGTCGTAGCCTGCTATAGGTCCCTAACCATGTCCCAAAATTCACACTCCACATTCCTAAGCACCCTGCAGAATATTGGGATCCAACCTAACTCTCTCTCATACTGGGTGACTTTAACTACCCCTCCATTAACTAGGCAAACTACTTGTGTACCAATACACTTGCCAAACACTTTCTGGAATTCATGAATTCCAGTGCCCTGGACCAACTCATTCTTACCCCCACTAGCGGTAACAACATCCTTGACCTGGTCATTACCAACATGTGCAACCATTGCTCTACACCAATAGTCAACTCCTTCCTGGTTAGATTTGATCACAAGCTAATCACCTTGGATATCCACACCCCCCCCCCCAAACAAAAGTAACCACCATGAAAAACTTCTCCAAAGCAAACTTTGGGCTTCTAAAAACAGAGGTGGCTAACTTCATGGCACCCATGCAAATGGAGAATAGTTACACGACCGCCATATCCTACACCAATGCACTGTACGAACATGTACACAAATGCATGGATCTCGCCATACCCAATAGAGCAAAGATGCTTTCCTCAAAAAAAAAAAAAAAAAAAGCCAGTCTGGTGGTCCCCTGCCATAAACTCTACAACAGGAGGAGGAAAAACGGATGCAGAATAAGGTGAAGTCCCAAGACTGGAAAAACTCCCTTATCAGCCTCAGCAAAAGGTTGAGATCCCTCATCAAATCCTCTAAAGCTAGCTATAAAAACAGAATTGAAGCAGATAGTAAAGACAACCACAAGGCCTTCTATAGTTATGTAAAGAATATCCGTGGCAATACCCAGATTTGCTCTGAGCTGCTGCACAATGGTATCTCCTATACTGAGCCAACAGATATTGCAAATATACTGGTGAACAGATTCAGTAATAACGTTACCCCCCCCCCCCCAAAAGGACCAATCACAATACCAGTAGATTGCAAGGCACCCAGTATTACTGCTGCACAGGTTAAAACAGCACTGTCCAAGGCCAAGAGTACAGCTTCTATGGGACCTGACCGTATCCCTGGCTGTGCTCTACATGAACTACAGAGTGAACTGGCACCTCACCTGTGTTCCCTGTTCAGTCACAGCCTCACCTCAGGCTTTGTCCCTACCGAATACCGCACTGCTACAGTCATCCTTCTCCACAAAGGCGGAGGGACTACAGACCCCAGGAATCCTCGCCTCATTAGCCTGACTAATCTGATATGCAAAGCTATGGAACACATCCTCATGGACCTAATAAACAAGGATATAGGGAATCTCCAAACTGTGGATCCTACACAGTTTGGCTTTGTGAAGATCATGCCTGCTCAACTTGGTTGACTTCTTTGAGTCAAGTCACCAGAGCTGTGATTGAAGGTGAGGTGGGTTCATACAGCCTACCTTTCAGGCCACGGCCTTTGATACCATTCCCCACTCAGGAATTGTAGAAAAACTTACTAAGCTAGGCATCAACCCCTGTATCACTAGGTGGGTTGCAAACTGGCTCACAGCTAGAACCCACAGTGTGAAAGTAGCAGGCTCCAAGTCAGACTGCCGACCAGTCACGAGTGGAGTCCCACAGGGTTTTGTCCTGTATCCTCACCTGTTTGGTACTTCTACTTCTGACGTCTAGGCCGACACGAAGGGACTCGGGCTGACAAAGTTCACAGATGATTGCAAGTTGGGAGCTATTAACTCCCCAAGTGATGCTGACATCCTACAGAAAGGCCTCACTGAGACCAACGACTGGTGTCAAAACCATGGCCTTAAGCTCAATGCCAAAAAGTGTCTTCATCCCCTTTGGGAAAAACCCGGTTCCCTTGAATTACCACATTGATGGTAGTCCACTGAACACAGAAGGCATTATTAGAGATCTGGGAACACAGGTTGACAGCAGCCTCTCTTTTGACCAGCACGTTTTCACTGTGGTCAGTCTTGTCGCATCTCCGCATTAGGGTTTTGAATCCAGGAAGAAAGGTGGTCTCCCTCTACTCTTCCCTCATTGGGCCAATTGAGTACAATGCCCCATTTGGCATGTACCTTACTAGACACCTGCAACAACTTGAGAGGCCGCAAAAGTACCTCGCAAAGAGTATCTTGGGCCTTAAACACTTGTCCTATATGGACAGACTCAAACTCCAGCTATTCTCTGTCTCATATCGCCTACTTAGAGGTGATCTCTGCTTGACTTACAAAGCCATGTCTGACCCAGCTCTTAGAAATGCTACATCTAAAGAAATCCCAATCCCTCCTCACCACATGCTCTAAAGACCTCAACCTCATTACCACAATCAACAGAGCATGCTGGAGGGACAGGTTCATAACCCAGAGACTGCCCATGCTATGTAATAGACTTCCCATACATGTCAAGCAGAGCACCTCTCTAGCCCTTTTCAAGAGAAATCTTGAGTGGATGGGAAATAGAAAATTCACCCCAGGGATCACTCCAGTGGCTCTACTCAACAGAGGCAATAGGAAATAAGGTTGTGTAGCACGTTGCCAGGGTAATCCTATGGGCTAGGCTTGTAAAGGCTCCAGGGCCATTAGCCTAGTACGCACCTTTGAACCTATGAGACCCACCATCTGAAGTGTTTGGCCCATTGCAATATGGTGACTGTCATTTCACTGGGTATATCTCCACTCGAAAAAGCTCAAAATACGTAGAGCAGATACTCCTACCCATTCAGATTCTAATGCACCTGCTGAGGTTTCGGAACCCACAGTGCATCTCCCCACTTGTGGCCTCTACCGAGACCCCACCAGATGACAGTAGGTTATTGAAAGGTCTTGCGACGGAGGAAACTACTTCTTAGAGGGGGAACCACAATGTGTCATTTCAGAGGTACCTGAAGGCATCCCACAGATTCGATTCTGGGAAGAGATTCCTGGAAAGTTAGAGGCATGTCAGGGGTCTGAACTTCCCTACTTAGTTCAGGCAGACGTCATAATAAAGAAAAAATGGCAGGAAGCAAAACGTCTCTTCTCCCCAATCGAGCTAGAATAAATGGATGGACTTTTATCAAGGCTTGCTCAAGGCCATTGTGTCCCTGAAACCTCTTCCTTTCTCTGTCCACCTCCCTACTCATATGCCTCAAAGTAACTTTCATCTTCTGAAGATGGAAGAAGCCTTTGACTCTGATTACTCCCCTGGCCGTATTCCTTCAGATGATGAATCCATCTCCCATGTTGGCTTTTTTTGGAGAGAGCATTATGAAACATTGCAAATGGGAGTTTAGACAGATGATGTCCCGCAAAGATGTTTCACCCTCTTGGAAGTGGGCAGTCATGCCCCCTCACCTGTCCCTCCAGTCCTTGAGGTGTTTTGAATGTTTTCCAGTGTACCTCAGCTACCCGTGATTCACAGCCTCCTGCTCCCAAAAGGCCACACAGGTTTTAAGAAGTTCTGACAAACATGAGTTCCTTTTCAAGAGCCCTGTGGCAGACCCCTTTGCAGTTGCTCACTTCTGACAAATATTGAAAACGTCTTCCCAAGCTAATGCCCTCCCTTCAAAGAAAGTAAGTCCATGCTTAGATGAGAAAGGTGGTTTATGCCTCCTCACCTCTGGTATTTAGGGCTGTTTCATTACCAGACCCAGATGTCAAAGTACCAGTTATTTGTACTCCGCTCCTTTAAACAAGGTAGTGGTGGAATCACAGGGTCACTACAAACAACAAATGATGTTCTTTATGTTTTACTGTTGCAGCCATTACATTTGGGTTGTCTGCCTGCAGGTAGCCCTCAGCCGGCCTGAATATCAGTCTTTGATCCCTGTGTCGGATGCTGTCTCTTCCATGATGTCAGGGGTATAAAACATGCAGCCGATGCCATTGCATCAGTTTCTTGCCGCACGGTGCCCGAAGCAGAAGCAATTCGCAAGTGCCGGTCGGCCGACTCCTGAAATTTTCATTTTCTAGTTTCAGAACCAAAGTCTTCAAAAAAGCCAAGTACCCCATTGGGGATCCTTTTTCTTGCTCTAAACCTACAATTGTATTACCTGTGGAAAGCAAATACCTCAAAGATTTTCATTCGTACTGCATTCCTTACTTAGGCCCAGACCACGACGTCCCTCGCTGTCCGTTTTGTGCCTTACTCCGAACTATTCGTCGTCTGTTTATTTTTGCAGCAAATTATTTGGTACTCTAACTGTCCAGAAATTGCTTCGGTAAGCCAGCCGACTACCTGCATTTCGAAAAATCGTAAAGTTAAAGACCGAGACCAAGTCCAAAGCTGCCGACTATGCTTCTGTTAAGCTAGTCGCCAGTTCGCCGGTAACTTACTGAGGTGCTTTTGCAGCCCCTGATGCCCGCTACTTCGAATGGGTCTCTGAGGCCGCGAGATGCTTCGACCATGGAACCTGCGGATGTCTCTAACTTGGATGGGTCCAGGGCCACTGTGCAGGCACTGGCTTCTGAGGGTGTATTCAGGCCTACTGACATCTATTTCAAATAGACGCCATCTTCTTCAAGGCCTAAAACTTGACCCTCTCCTAGAAACCAACGTCCAAACCGCATGGTCAGGCCCATATGCCTAAAAAACAAATAAGAATGTCTGAAGACCTTGTTACTTTAATTAGGGGAAGCCAGCCTTCACCCTCTGAGAGCTAGAACTGATTTTTTCTTCTGATCAGGATTCTGACATTTCTGTTTCTTCTGATTACCAGGATTTGTCCTTGTCTACCTATGAGGATTCTGATGCAGAGAACTCCATTCCCTCTGCTTCCCCTCCAGAAGATTTTTCTTTTGGTGAAACCTTGCACACTCTTGGGGATCATTTCTGCTTAGAAAGCCAGGATTGCTCTGACTCCAAAAAGAGGCTTAGGGAATTATTACTCCTCCCACAACACAGGCCTTTAGTTGTCCCTCCTGTCCTGGACATTGTAGATGATGCCTTCTTGGAATCTAGCCTGGCCCCAGACACTTTACCTCCAGCTCCCAGGAAACCTGACTGGTATAAGAGTACCTGACTCGAGTTCCTCTTCAAGAATCCTACTGTGGATCCGGAGACCATTTCCCAAGGCCCTAAAGGCATTAAGGCTACTACTGCCAAAAACCCTACCCCCTCTGATAGATTCCAGGGCTTTGGACAGATGGGGTAAGAAGGTCTACACTTCTGCTACTTTGGCCATTAGGGCCTTAAACTGCCAGTTTCATATGTTAAAGTATCAGCAGCATATTATCGGACCACTTAAACAGAAAATCATGTTGATTCCTGACTGTGCTGAAAATTAAAGAATTACAGGATTTAATGCATTCTGCTGAACAAGTTGGTAAACATACTTTGCAATGTGGTTTTGACTCTTTAGAAGCATCTTGCAGGGCTGCTGTCATTGGATCTTTTCTTAGAAGGCATGCTTGGCTTACGGAGCAAAATTTGCCAGATCCATGTTAAAGCTAAATTACTGGATGCTCCCTTAAACCAAGGCCGCCTGTTTGGCAACAAAGCAGAAATAGTCCTTAAAATGATGGAGGAAACAGCTAACTCTTTGCAAACTGTTAAAAGATTTCCTGCATGTACAGCCTCCCAGATTTAGTAGGCATTGGCCTTCTAAGAATTGGTCCTTTCCTGTCTCTTCTAGGCCTTCAGTCCAAACCCAGGAACAGCAGACCACCTAGGCTACAGTCTCAAGGTACTCAGGCCTAAGGGGGGGGGGCTCCCACTTCCAAAGCTGGAAGTAGTAAGACACCCACCTGTGGAAAAATGTCACAATGACTGAACCTTAAATCTTCCAAGCCCTGCTCAACTGCCTGCTCCCTTGGGGGGGAAAGATCACCCAGCATGCAAAAAACTGGGAACTCATTACCCAGGACAAATGGGGTTTAAATATAATTTTCCAAGGATACAGATTCCACTTCCACACCTTACCCAACCCCAAACGGCCAGACCTACCCCCAAATCAGTGGGCAGAGGTTCAACACCAAATTCTCTCAAGTGTCATGGCTATTCAACCTGTCCCAGCAGAAGAAAGGGGACAAGTTTTTTACTCAAGACTTTTTTCCTGGTACCCAGAAAAGACTGCTCCTGGCATCCTATTTTGGACCTCTATTCTAAACATCTTTTTGGTAATTCCCAAAGTTCAAAATGCTAACACTTCAACAGCTGCTTCCTGTGCTAGGCAAATATGCCTGGTTGGCAACCTTGGACTTAAAGGAAGCTTACCTGCACATTCCAATAAGGGAATCTTGCAAGAAATACCTACCGTTCAGAGCAGGCTCCATGCACCATCAGTTCTCTGCACTTCCCTTTGGCTTATCTACTGCGCCCAGGGTATTCACAAAGTGCCTAGCTCCAGTTATTGCATTTTGCAGGCAAAGAAATATTCAAATATATCCATAACTGGACGATTGTCTAATTCAGGCAGAAAGCCAGGACATGCTACTAAAACATCTGGCATTTGAAAAGAAACTGCTAACCTCACTGGGGTACACCATAAATGAAAAGAAATCTCATCTAATACCCTGCCAACAAATTGTATTCCTGGGAGCAAGCTTGAACACAACTTCCCAGATGGCTTACCTCATGCCAGAGAAACAAGTTTGACAGCCTACTTCAAACTACTGGCCAAAAAAACCCAGCTATCTGCAAGGAAAATCCTGCAAACCCTGAGGTTCATGGCCTCTTGCATTCTACTAATTCCATATGCAAGACTGCATATGAGGAAACTACAATGGTATCTAAAAAGCCTATGGTGTCAACATTCTCAGGACCTGGAATCAATGATTCCTATCATTCCTTGTATAAAGACAGAGTTTCTTTGGTGGGCAGAGGCCTGCTACCACAACAAGGGGCTCCCATTCACTCTACTCCCTGCCTCCCAAACCTGAACAGACTCCTCAGACTATGCATGGGGGGGCTCACTTGGCAGGGCAGTGCATTCAGGGCAAATGGAACTAGTCAGGTGCACCTGCATATCAATCAAAAAAGTGTTAGCTGTACAGAATCCCCTGACAGCCTTCAAGGAACACATTCTTCCAGGAAAATTACTGGTAAAAACAGACAACACTGTTTTATATGGTGCATAAACAAGCAGGGGGGAACCCACTTGTACCCTCTCTGCAGACTAGCCATGGCTCTGTGGAATACAACCTTGAGCTACCAAATGCACCTACAAGCTCAATTCCTGCCAGGCAAGCTAAATTCACTGGCAGATGACCTAAGCAGAAATCTCGTGGACCCACACGAGTGGAAACTGGAACCAAAGATATTCAACCTTTTGAGAAACAAATGGGAGAATCCAGTGATAGACCTGTTTGCCTCCCCTCAGAACTACCAATTGGACAATTCTGCACAAGGACTTCCCACAGGCAAGCTTGGGAAGTGGATGCCCTGTCCTTCACCTGGGAAAGCCTCTTAGTTTATGCCTTTCCCCCTCTGCCTCTCATCTCGACAGTTCTGCTAAAGATCAAACGGGGCAAACCAAGAACAATACTAATTGCACCAGACTGGCCACGCCAGCACTGGTACCCCCTCTTGCGCAGTATGTCACTGCTGGAACCATGGCACCTGCCTCAGACCCCTTCCCTGCTGTCCCAGCAGGAGGGCCAGATTCTGCACCCTCCGCTTCAAACCCTGAACCTTGCAGCCTGGCTGATTCCTTGAGCTCTCCAATAGCATCCCTCAGTAAACAGGCGCTAGATGTCATTCTGGGCAAGGAGGCCTGGTACTAGAAAATCCTATGCTGTAAAGTGGAAAAGATGCTGTTCCTGGACCCAGACTCGGGGGGGATGGGCACAATGGTGCCCAACTTACCACATATTCTCCAGTACTTAACAGAGATGCTCCACAAGGGCCTTTCCTTCTCGTCAATTAAAATTCATGCCTCTGCCATTTCAGCACATTTATAATACTGAATCACCCCTCTTCTCTCTCCCCCTACTAAAGCAATTCCTCAGAGGGGCCAAAAATTGAAGACCCCCCCCCCCCCAGGAGAGCCCCTACTCCAGCCCGGGACCTTAACTTTTTGTATTGGAAAAGTTCACTCTACCTCCTTTTGAGCCAGCTGCAACTGCAGAGTTGAAATTCCTTTCTTGGAAAACAGCCTTCCTTCTAGCCATCACTTCAGCAAGAAGAGTGTCTGAATTACAGGCCCTCATGGTAGTGGAGCCCTTCATCTTCCATGCAGACAGGGTGTCCCTCAGGACCAACCTTTATGCCCAAGGTGGTGTCTAGTGTGGCCCTTAATCAGTCCATTCATTTGCCCTCTTTTCCCCTAATCCACAGAACAAAGAACAAATACTGCACTTTTTAGACGTGCACTGACAGCTTGGATTTTATTTGGGCAGGACTAAGCCTCTCAGAAAATCTGAACAGCTGCTAGTTGGCTTTGCTGCAGGGGCAGAGGGGAAGACCATTTCAAAGCCAGCCATTTCTAAGTGGATAGCCCATTGCATTAATTTCTGCTGTAAGCACCATGGAAAACCTACCCCACAGGGGATAAGATCACATTCCACCAGGGCTGCATCTACCTCTACAGCCTTTCTCAGAGGATGTCCCTACCAGGGACATCCTAGAAGCTGCTACCTGGATCTCTGTACATACCTTTACCAAGCATTACCACATGCCTATTTTTTCTAAATTCAGAGCTGGTTTTGCCACTGCAGTCTTGCAGGGCTTAATAGCTGGTCCTAATGCTCTCTAATGTCCTCCTCCCTTCCTTAGCTTTGGGAATCGACCCAAATGTGTAATGACTGCAAAAGTGAAACACTATGAACATAGTGCAGTTGTGTACACTTACCATAAATTTTAGATGTTTGAGTGTATTCACTGTTGCAGTCCTGGTTACCCTCCCTCCAGCCCCCTAACTTCTCTTGGCTATACTTTTTCTTCTTTAGTGTATTTCAGCTTTCTGGTATATTTGCTTTTTGTTGGAGGTGTAACCTAACCTATAACTGCTTCCCATTATGAGGGCACCTGACAATCTGGAGCAAGAAAAACTGATGTAATGGTGTTGGCTGCATGTTTTATACCCCTGACGTCATGGAAGAAGAGACTGCATCTGACGCAGGGATCCAAGATTTTGATATTCAGGCTGGCTGAGGGCTACCTGCAGGCAGATAACCCAAATGTAATGACTGCAACAGTGAATACACTTTAACATCTACATTTATGGTAAGTGTACACAACTGTACTTTCTTGCTTAACCAGGGTATTCAGGTAGTCAGACACAGTATAAAATGTAGCTATGCTGTTGAGGCCCCTTCCCAAACAGCAGTTGCTGCCTTTATCATTTGCAGGTATGCATGGTAGCGGTATCAATTCATGCCAGAGGATTTCAAAGCCAAATTTGTTTCTCCTTTGGACAAGAACCTTTTGGTCCTCCGGCATCCAACTTATTTAAAACCCTACAAAAGCAAGGAAAAACTGAGACTGCAGACAGATGTTGCTAATCTCATGCCTAGATACCAGAAGAATTGCTTGACCAGTCTATCTCCTTTTTGTTATAAGGGCCTGCAGACTTCAAAATCACAAGAAGGCACCCAGAAAGAGGTTCCCAAAGAAACCACAGATGGATTCTTTATCTGGGAGGCCTACCTTCTGGGATAAGTTTTTGTGACTCTCCAAATCTCTGCCCCCAAAGTACCGTCCTGCCCCACATTAAAAGGCTTTCCCAGTCTCAAGCTGTGAAAAGATTACCACAGACCACCCAACGCTTTCTATCATAAAAAAAGGGTTCGGCCAAGTCTTGGAAAGAACTTCCACAACTGAACAGTATAACCACAGACACCTTCTACTCTCACATTCCCAAGAATTACAGGTTCAATATGCTATAGAACTGGTGCCCCGAGAACTTGTTGGTAGGGGGTTTCTACTACAAACTTGTCCTCATTCCAAGGAATGGAGGTCAATGGAGACCCATACTGGACCTCTTCCTGCTTAACACTTAAGTGCCAACCTTCAAAATGCTCTGCTTGCTGGCACTTCTGCCTTTCATACTTCCACAGACATATCTAGTCTAGATCTAAAGAATGTCTGTCTTCGTTCACCCCTCCTGCAGGATATTCCTCGGGTTCTGTACTGGCTTTCAGTTTACTGATTTGTCTGTTGGGCTTTCCATAGCCCAGAGAGTATTACGAAAGGGCCTGGCACCTGTGACAGCCTTCTGCCAATCTCTGGGATTTAATTTTTCTCCTGCTTAGATCTGCTAATCCAGGCTACCTCACCTGATATTCTGCTGCAGCATCTACAGTTTATTCTCTGCTTCCTCGTGCAGTTGGGGTTCAGTGTCCACTGCAAATAAAACCTCCCTTCTGCCTAGTATTTTTTGGGTTGCAGATTGGACACCAGAAGGATGCAAGCCTACTTGCCTCAGGAAAGGGTCCAGAACCTTGCAGCTTACTTTCACAGCCTTTCCTTCTTCAATTGATGGCCTATGAGTGAATGGCTCTGAGATTTATGGCAGCAGCCATCCATCTCAGTGTTCCATCTAGCCAGGTTGCATACAAGGAAATTTCAATAGTACTTCAACTGTTTGGTCCCAACACTTACCTCTAGATACCGTAGTTTTCCTCATACTTTGTCTTAGGAAGGAATTCTCATTAGTGGGTAGACCATTTGAAACTCAACCCAGAGCTTCCCTTCAACCCACCAACCCCAGCTAAGGAAATGCGTACATATGCATCCCAAGTCCTGGGGGGCCTGGACAGGTACCCACAGAGACCAGGACAGATGGCAGCCCAGACTCAAAGAAACACATCAACCTGAGAGATGAGGGCCCTCATCCAAGCTGTTCGGGTCATCTTGCATATTTGGAAACCAAGCACACTAAGTATTTTCACAGGCAACAGTATAGTCATGTGGTACATAAGCAAGGCGGCACCAGATCTTACCAACTGTGTAGATTAGCACAGAGAGCCTGTCACCTGGCTACCTAGAAAAGCATGTCCCTACTCTCCATGTACATGCCATCACAGAATGATGTTCTGCCAGATTTGTTTGAGCAGGTCCTTGGAGGACCCAAACAAATGGACTCTGAACCACTTGTCTTCCCCCAGTGGTGAAGGATGTCTCAGGAAACCTCAGATTTGCCTCCGACAGCAACATACCACCACCCCTCTTTTGCACCAGGACCCTGTGCTTCAGCCTGGAGAACAGTCTCGCTCTCTATCTCTTCAGTGAACATTGTTTCTTTGTCTCCCCTCTCGCACTACATTCAATTCCAAAGCTTCTGTTAAAGCTACAAAAAGAAGCTAAACTCTTACTAGTGACCATGTTTTGATCAAGACAGCATTGGTACACCTTTTACCCAGCCAAGGGCAACTACCACAAACTGCCATACAAGGCAGATGTCGTCACAGTAGAAGTCATCACTGCTCCACCCCAACTTGTCTTCTTTAAACCCAAGTCTTTGAATGATAGGGTTCTGATCACTTTCGGGTACCAGTTTTCAGAGGACATACAGTTGGTGTTCTCAAGGAAGTAAGGTGAACCTCCACTCAAGTCCGTACATAGCTAAATGGAAGAGATTCTTCCTGGTGCAACAAATAACCAGGATCCCACAAAAACAGAGGTTTCTTCTATCCTTAAATGTTTGTGAGCTCATGGATCCAGGTCTGGCTTTCTCCTCCATCAGAGCCCACCTCTCTGCCTGCCTGCTCCTTAGTCTATCTGTTCTGGCCAGACCAAAGATCAAGCAATTCATTAAAGGGGTTCTGCTTATTAGACTACCAAGGAAGACTTTGCCCCCTCCCTGGGATCTCCTCTTCATACTGGAAGAGCTTACTGTACCTTTCTTTGAATGAGCCATCTCAACAAATCTTATTCTGCACCTGGAAAACTGTTCTGCTGCTTCCTGTTACTTCTGCTAGGAGAGTCTCAGTTTACAGGTACTCATGGCTGTTCTTCCCTTTATTTTTCACTAGGCCAGCGTGACACTGAGGACTAATCCCTCCTTTGTGCCAACAGTAGTGAATTAGCTTTCTCTTGACCTGGCCACTATTCTTCCTACTTTCTTTCCCAACCCACAGAACAGGGAGAGACTGCTATGTCTCTCGACATTTGCAAACCGCTCTTGTTTTATTTGGACAAGACCAAATCTAGTCAGACCAACTGTTTATCTCCTTCATGGACTCTAAACTGGCCCAGCCAGTTTCTATACAAAATAATCAGTGTGAGCTGGATCTCCTAAATCTATCTTCTTGTGTTATTCTCTACATGGCAAATTGTTGCCTTCATACTTAGTCCACAAAGGTAGTGGCATCCTGTTGAGGGCATTCTACAAGGAGGTTGTTGCTAGGGTTGTACTTGAAGGTGCCATCTGGTCATCCATACACACCCTCACTAAACACTATTGATAGCCTTTCAAGATCCAAAACTACCCTTGCTAGGTCAGTGTCTGAATGGTCTCTGACCTCTTAGTTCATCTGTCAACTAGCTAATCTCCATTTTCTTCAGCTCTGGAATTGCCCTTTTAATTTTGCCACAGTGATGTCTTGTCAGGACATTGTACAAGAACTTGACATGACAGTAGATGTCATTACTGTTGCAGTATTTCTTCCCGTCTTCATTGAACTCTACATCTCTCTCTGCCTCTGTGTAACTGTGATCAGTAGGCCATCTATTATGTTAAGTTCTTACACATCTGCATTCTGTAGTCCCCCAAATGTATTCATTACTGACCCATCCATTGGACAGCATTCTCCCAAATACATTTTTTTTTTTTTAGCTCACTAGTTGGCTTCTCTGTCAGCAAGTGATACCTCCTTTTCTGGAAGAGTGGTCAAGATCTGTTTTTTCCATAAATTACAGGGACAGGTGCAGGTTTCATTTTGGGTTGTTAATGTGGATGTGTTCTGCTCTTTTGTGATCCTAGGACGCATCTCTGCCATCTTTGAGACTTAAAGTATGTTTGGCTACCATTTCTGTCTTAAGGTTTGTTGTAAATATGCAAAGCCTTCCTTAGAGGCAACTATTTGTGAAGATGAGATCCAGTACACCTATGGGACTTGTACATTGTTCTGGAAAAGTTGGCTACCTCCTTTTGAATGCATGGGTTCATCACTGTGGAGATTTTCTTGGTAGCATCTCCTAAGGCTAATGTACTTAAAGGTGAAACAGTACATTCTTCTTTATCTGTTCCTTCATATTAAAATTCTGGGCAGCACTTGCCGCAGTGAATTAATTTTCACAACCAGTTGCGCGATTATGTAGATAGGTAAAGCCACCCAACTTTGCTTCATTTTTAAAAAAAGCCTAAAGTGTCGTGAGATTACCTAAACATGTTAAATTTTGAAATTGCAAGTAAAGTTAGACTTTGCAGCAAATTAGTGTTTATTCTAGTGGAACTTTTTTTTTTTAACTACCCGCTAACCTTTTTAAGAAATGCATGCGTTAGTGACGGTTGTGCAGTGGCTACATGGTCTTGGTTCTAATGTGGTGTAATGAGGGAAGAAAACAATATGGAAGAGCTTGGGAATCTGTCCTGTGAGCTTTGGATGAAATGCCTTTTCTTATCTGACATGAAGGTTATGCACTTTTCACACAGCAAGATATCTGACAACATCTGTTGCTGGTAACATTGGCTTCGAAGGTTTTGTGTAACTTAACATTGCTAACCTCTGATGTCCTTCATGGATGCATCTGCAGTCATAACAACTGGGTTGTCCTGTCGTCAGGCAGCCCTTCAGTCGGCCGGATTCCAAAGTCCGGGTCCGGCTTCGGCTGATGTCGCACTTCACCCGACGTCATCTCTGTTGGTCTTCGGGTATAAAAGCATCAGCCGACGCCATTTTCCTCAGTCTTTCTTGCCGCGTGGTGCCCGAAGCAGAAGCTGTTTGCAAGTGCCGGTCAGTCGGATCCAGAGATTACTTCTACCGAATACTACTTCGAAGACTTCTAAAGCTAAGTACCCCGTTGGGGACTCTTTCTTGCCTCAGCCGATGTCAGAAAAAGTTAATTGTTTAACCTGTGGGAAACAAATACCTCATAAAGATTTCCACTTTTATTGTCTGCCTTGTTTAGGCCCAGCCCACGACGTAGCAGCCTGTTCGGCCCGTGCTTCTTTCAACCGACGAACGCTTAGGCGTCTGTCGGAGTTTGCAGAACAGTTTTTTGGTTCTGATTTTGCGTACATTATGCCGTCGGATCCTCCGACTACCCAATCTGCCAAAAAACGCAAAGATAAAGACCGACACTCGCGGTCCGCGGTTTCGGGCGAAACCATGGTTAAGCAAACCCCGAGTGGCTCGGTTTCGGCGGAAACCGAGAAAACTGATCAAAGTACAGCTGAACCTATCTCTACAACTGAGGCCCCTGCTACCACTCTTGAATCGGCCTCAGAAATTTTATCCACTACGGTGGTTGCCACTGACTTATCAGACACCATTCCCTTGGATGTCTCTACCCCAGCACGTGGTGCTGCTAGGCCTCCAGCAGCCATGTCCATTAAGGCCTTCGCCAGGGCTAAAGCAGCCAAGACTACTAAGACAGTGCCTGTTAAACCCCCACAACCAGGCCCTCTTCTAGTTCTCAAATGCTTACTTTGGCAGAAGATTTAATTTCATTAATTAGAGGATCTCAATCTCACCCAGACAGGGCCTCTCAGCCCCCAGAGAAGAGACCTAGGGCAGTGCCCCCTGAGCCAGTGTCCTCTGATGATTCTGCTGACGAATCAGACATAACTGACCAGCCAGAGGCTCCTTTCTCCAATTTTGAAGATTCTGATGCTGAAGAATCCATTCCAGCTGCTTCCCCACCAGAAGAATTCTCCTTTGGGGAAACCTTACATGCCATGCGAGAGCAGTTCCAATGGCAGCAACAGGATTTTTCAGACTCCAGAAAAGACTTAGGACCTTTCTGCACCTCCCACAGCACAGGCCCTTAGCTATACCTCCTGTTCTCTCTGTGGTGGATGATGCTTTCAATGATGTCTGCTCCGCTCCAGATTCTTTACCCCAGCCCCTGCCAAACCAGACAGATTTTACAGGGTGCCAGATACTCATCACCACCTTTACAAGGCCCCACTTGCAGACCCGAAACTATATCCCAGGGTCCCAAGGCAGTAGCCGACCATAGCTAAAACCCTATTCCTTCTGAAAGGGAAGCAAGGTCATTAGACAGATGGGGTAAAAGGTCTACACTTCAGCTACTCTCTCAGCTAGAGCTTTAAACTGTCAGTTTCACATGATACAATACCAAGAGTTTATGCTTGATCAGTTAACTAAAAACTAACCACTGATGAATCTCTTGATAAGAAATATGTATTAGAAATGGTAAATAACATACAACAGGTTAGCAACCATTCCTTAAAATGTGGCTATGATGCACTGGAGGCTTCATTTAGATCAGCCATGACTGGCACAGTGATAAGAAGGCATGCATGGCTAAAGGAGCAAGCTTTACCGGATCATGTTAAAGCTAAGTTGCTAGATGCTCCTATGGATAAGACAAGTTTGTTTGGTACACCTGCCCAGCAGGTTATGAAGAAAATGGAAGAAAAGGCAAAATCTGTTCAAACGGTTAAAGATTTCTTGCAGGTTCAACCCCCAAGGTTTAGCAGGAACTGGCCTGCCAAAAATTGGTCCTTTCCTGACTCCACAAAATTTCAAAGGGGCAGGAATAGACGTTTCAGAGGCAGAAACCAATCCAGAGGAGGTGCCTACAGAGGACGACAGTGGCAAGGTAACAACAGAGGCACAGACACAACCACTGCCACTACATCAGCACAACCACAGTGACTTAACCCTAAATCCGCCTACCAGGGAACAAATAGCAGCTCCTCTAGGTGGAAAGTTAACCTTATTTTCAAAGAACTGGCACTACATAACAAAAGACAAGTGGATTTTACAAACCATAGATCAATGTTACCGGTTTCACTTCCACACTTTACCAGTCAAAAGAGGAATGCCAAATCTACCTCCAAATCAAAAAACAGAGGCACTACAACAGATAATGGAGTTAGCAAACATGAGAGCTGTGGAAAGAGTGCCAACAGCAGAGCAATGAAAGGGGTTCTACTCCAGACTATTCCTAGTTCCAAGAAAGGAAAAAAGTTGGAGACCAATTCTCGACCTGTCCACCTTAAATACATGCATCATTGTCCCAAAATTCAAAATGCTGACCCTACAGCAACTTCTTCCCATGCTGGGCAAGGAGTCTTGGCTGGTAACTCTAGATCTCAAGGAGGCATACCTGCACGTCCCCATTCGACCAATCTGCAGAAGATACCTCAGATTTCTTGCAGGATCAGAGCACTATCAATTCTCAGCATTGCCCTTTGGCTTATCTACTGCCCAGAGTATTCACAAAATGCCTGGCATCAGTAATCCCCCATTGCACACCACACGGAATTCAAATTTACCCATACCTGGACGACTGCCTGCTACAAGGGGACAACAAAAGCAAGCTGACAACATTTACAAAGGGTCATTTACTTGCTACAAGCACTGGGATACACAGTCAATTTACAAAAGTCAAGGCTGATACCATCCCAAACAAGGACATTCTTGGGCGCGGAATTGGACACAGTAAAACAAATGGCATTCCTGACTACAGAAAAACAAAAGAACTCCCTCTTTACTTCTTGGCACTAACAAAACTGAACAAGTTAACAGCAAGAAAAGTACTGCAGGCCTTGGGCTTCATGGCATCATGCATAATCTTGGTCCCATTTGCCAGACTACATATGAGAAAACTACAGTGGTACCTAAAGAATTTATGGTCCCAACACAGACACAGCCTAGAAACAGAAATCCCACTAATTCCATGCTTAAAGCAGGAGTTCCTATGGTGGGCTCAGGCATGTCAGTCAAACCCAGGCCTACCCTTTCGCAGATGTCAAGCAAGCCAGACCATCACAACAGACGCTTCAGACCTAGGATGGGGGCCCACATGCTGGACAAATGCGTGCAAGGATTGTGGACACAGGATCAACTTCACCTGCACATCAACCTAAAAGAAATGCTGGCAGTAAAACTGGCAATCCAAAAGTTCAAACCATTTCTCCAAGAGGGCCAGTTGATGATAAGGACAGACAACACCACAGTCATGTGGTACATCAACAAACAGGGAGGCACTCATTCATACCCCTATGCAGAATGACTTTGGAGCTGTGGACCCTGGCACTCAGCTACAACATCCAGTTACAGGCAATATTTGTACCGGGAAAAGAAAATACTCTAGCAGACATATTAAGCAGAACCACATCGGATGCCCACGAATGGAAGCTGCACCCGGACATCTTCAAGACCATCTCAAAGAAATGGGGAATGCCTCAGATAGATCTATTCGCATCACCTCTCAATCACCAGCTCAAAAAGTTCTGCACAAGGACAATTCCACCCACTAGCATGGAAAGTGGATTCGCTCTCCTTCAGCTGGAAAGGCCTAAGCATATGCATTCCCACCTCTTCCCTTGATACACAAAGTACTACTAAAAATCAAGTAAGAACGTCCAAGGATAATCCTGATAGCTCCAAACTGGCCAAGACAACACTGGTACCCACTGCTGAGGAGCATGTCTCGGAACAATATGTGGCCAATACCCCTGATGCCTTTGATGTTAACTCAGAACAACTACAGCATCATACATCCAAACCTAAAAACGTTGCAACTGACTGCATGGAACATCACATAGCAGCAGCTAATCCAGAACTTTCCCAAAGAGTTAAAGACATTATTCTTGAAGCACGCAGACCTTCAACAAGAAGGAACTATGCTGGAAAATGGAAAAGGTTTGTCATTTGGAGTACGGAAAGAGGAAAAGATGTGTCAAACATAGATATGCCTAACATTCTGGAGTATCTGGCGAACTTCTTCATTCAGGCCTGTCCTACTCCTCCATCAAGATACATGCATCAGCTATTTCAGCAGAATACAGCTTTGATCCACCTGTTTTTCGCACCCTTGCTCAGGCAGTTCCTCAGAGGAATCAAGAATGTAAAACCTCCAAGGAAACCACCATTACCAGCTTGGGACTTAAACTTTGTGCTAGAAAAGTTGACACTATCACCCTTTGAACCAGCAGCAACAGCAGAACTACAACACCTGTCATGGAAAACTGCTTTCCTACTGGCAATTACTTCAGCAAGGAGGGTTTCAGAACTACAGGCCTTAATGGCAGTGCAACCCTTCCTAATCTTCCACCAAGATAGTGTCCATGAGGACTAATCCTACATTTATGCCTAAGGTGGTATCCAGAGTGTCTTTAAACCAGGCAATCCACCTACCTACCTTCTTTCCCAACCCACAAAACAGAGGGAAAGAATACTGCATACCTTGGATGTACATAGACAGCTACGCTACTACTTGGACAGAACAAAAATAGCAGAAAGACTGACCAACTTTTGTAGCCTATGCAACAGGAAGGGAAGGAAAAGCTATTTCCAAACAGACAATCTCCAAATGGATAGGAAATTGCATACGATTCTGTTACTCCTTCCATGGAAAACCAATTCCACAGAACATAAGACCTCATTCTACAAGGGCAACAGCCACTACCACAGCCTTCTTACGAGGAGTGGCAACCAAAGACATTATTGAGGCGGCTACTTGGACCTCCGTGCATACATTTGCCAAGCATTATAATTTGCCTCTATATTCCAGATCCCGAGCAGGGTTTGCCACTGCTGTACTGCAAGGGATCCTAAACACACTATAATCTACTTTTATCCTCCTCCCCTAGTTGGCTATGGTATTCTACCCAGTTGTTATGACTGCAGATGCATCCATGAAGGACATAGTACAGTTTTGTACCTACCATAAATGTAGATGTCCGAACTGGATAGCATCTGCAGTCAGGATTACCCTCCCTCCTTCCCTCTGTGGTACTCCTAGGGTGTTTACCCTCCTAATAGCTAGCTCGTGGCGCGAAGTCTTTTATGGTGTATTTGTTTGTATATATGTACAT
The DNA here is from genome assembly GCF_019279795.1 of Protopterus annectens. Classification (NCBI taxonomy): domain Eukaryota; kingdom Metazoa; phylum Chordata; order Ceratodontiformes; family Protopteridae; genus Protopterus; species Protopterus annectens. The sequence goes on from NC_056725.1 coordinate 1,665,741,460, forward strand.
ACATGCTTATTTTTGTGTTTACCTCTATCTTTTTGGAAACATTGGCATCTATCCAAATTTTAGCCTTCAAGAGGGCTACTGGCATCTGGGGCAAGAAACACTGAGGAAAATGGCGTCTGCTGATGCTTTTATACCCGAAGACCAACAGAGATGACGTCGGGTGAAGTGCGACATCAGCCGGACCCGGACTTTGGAATCCGGCCGACTGAAGGGCTGCCTGACGACAGGACAACCCAGTTGTTATGACTGCAGATGCTATCCAGTTTGGACATCTACATTTATGGTAGGTACAAAACTGTACTTTCTGAAGAAGGAAAAATGTATGTAGTACATGATGGCATAGGGGAAGGTGCTTGACTGGAGTTTGCTTATCAAACAGCTCTGATACTTAACACCCTTAGCCTTATGAGTCAAGAATTATGGTAAGTATGTAACTTCTGTGTATCCGTTTTCATAGTTTTTTGTAGTAATATCCCACATTCTCAGTCTTTCTGTCTTAGTGGACAGTGCTACTATCCTGCTAAGTGTTTCCTTTTTTCTGTTTTTGCCCTACTGTCAAGAAGGTTATGGTCACTCTGAGGTGTACCCCCTCCCAAATTTTGTACAGGCATGGGTATTGCTTTTAACTGCAGTCCTTTTGTGAGTTTTTTTCCTTTACTCTTGTGGCTTCTCTGTTATCACATGTTTATACGTTGTCTGTCCATAACTTGGTTCTTTCTTCCTTGTCCTTTTTCAGTTTAACCAGTCATAGTGCACCTTCATTGCCCGACTGTTCTATACTTTTCACCACTTTTCTGTTTGTTCCATTTTCTGTGCGTTGTTTCTTTACAGTCTGTTTTTTCCCAGACCTTGTACAGATGTATTCATCATGGTCTTGATTTTTCTCTTGGTTACTGTTTTATTATTCTTTCAGTTCTGTGCTATAGGTTCAGTTCTTTATTCTAACCAGGTTTCTCTGTCACCGTTCTTAGATCATTGTTTTTGACCACCTCATTAATTCATATTTCTTCTACTGACCTCACCTTTTCTGAAGTTGACACTGCCATTTGCCAATATCACCTTTTGTGCAGGCATTTTTTATTCTTTAGTCAGAAACGCCAGTAAGTAGTGTGGTTCTTTTAATCTAAACTCTTCCAGGTATGTAGAGTCAACAAATTCAAGGAAAGTAAATCCAAAAGGCTGTAACTAATCTTTTTTTCAGTATATTCAAGCCATTGGAACAGAAACCTTGGTGCCTCTAGATCATAGGAGGTTACTAGGCTATTGGCCCTGAGGCCCTTGTAAGCCTAGCCAAGAGTTTAGCCCATGTTTAGACAAGTCGGCACCCAAAGCCCCTGTCCAGCAGGGACATAGGTGGAATCCTAGTGATGTATTTTCTGTTTCCCATCCAGTTATCCAGGTTGCACTTAAAAAGGGATAATGAGGTACTCTGCTTGACATGGGGAGGGAGAGTCTATGGGACACAGCTGTCCCAACAAGTCCTATTACAGACCAGGTTGCGGTTGTGTGTACAGGTTGCTTGAGTGGAGCTTGACTTGTGTATATGCAGCAGTCCCATCAAGGTGGGGTTTGAGATTGCTTTGTATGCCAGAGGTCACCTCTGAGGAGCCTGTATGAAAATGAGTAGAGGGACTGGGCTTTTAGCCTGTGTAGGGTAGATGTTTGAGGCCCTGGATTCTCCTGGTGAACCTCTGTAGTCTCTCCAGCTGCTGCATGTGCTTCACGAAGTACATGCCGAAGGAGGCGTTGTAATCAATAATTGGCCTTATAAGGGGAAGAATGCAGGGATGTTATGACCTCTTGTGTCCCTGGATGAGATGCCCTTACTTATGAGGTGGCCATGTCCGTACAATGGAAGCCACATGGTGGTCAAAAGTCAGGTTGCTATCAACCTGGGTGCCTAAATCCCTCACTACTGATTTGTGTACTACGTTGTTAATGTGATATGTGGGGACATCACTCTCCCCAAAGGGGACAATGAATTTTTTGGCATTCAGCTTGAGGCCATGTTTCTGGCACCAGTCATTTGTTTGGGTGAGACCCTCTTGCAGAATGTTCACATCACTTGGGGAATTGATGACTGCACCCAGCTTGCAGTAATCTGCAAACTTGGTCCACCATAACCTACTGGTTTTGGCTTGCACTTCAGAGAAGTATATCCTGAATAAGAGGCCCCAAGACCAATCTTTGGGTTATGCCACTCATTACAGGTCTGTTGCTTGAGGTGGCTTCCTTTATTTTGATTAGGTGGGTTCAATCAGTGAGCCAGTTTGCTACCCATCTGGTAACATATGGATTGATGCCTAGTTGAGAGAATTTATCTACTATGCCAGAGTGGGAAATGGTGTCAAAGGCTTTGGCCACGTCAGGGTAGGCGATGTGCACAGTCTCTTCCCCTCGTCCATGGTTTTGGTGACGGTCTCAAAGAAGTCTACCAGATTTTAGACCTGGCCTCCCCTTGACAAAGCCAAACTGTGTGGGTTCGAGTGGAGGTTGCCAATGTCCCTTTTAATGAGGTCCATGATATTCCGTCCCATGGCCTTGCAGATCAGGGTAATTAGGCTGATGGGTCTAATTTCCCGGATCTGTGGGCGCTCCACCTTTGTGTAAAGGGATGACTGTGGCTGTCCTTCACTTGGCTGGGACAAAGCCGGTGCTTTAGGTTTTGGTTGAATAGGGTGCTTAATGGTGCTGCAAGTTAATGCCTGAGTTCATGTAGGATGCAGCCTGTGATGTTATCTGGTCCCAAGGAGGCTGTTTTTTTTGCGTTTTGAGAGGGCAGTGATGACCTGTTCCCTAGAGATGGGGGGGGGGGGGAGGTACTGGGATGTCCTGATTTACTTAATGGGGAGACAGAGCGGAGAAGATTTAGCTGAATCTGTCAGCCAGTAGATTGGCTATATCTACAGCATTTGTGTGTGTGGTGTCCTTGACCGCCAGTTCTGAACAGATCTGGGTGCTTCCTTTGAGATTGTGGGCATATGTGAAGAAGGCCTTATGATGGTCTCTAGTAGATGTGGCCAATTTGGACTCTAAGTTGGCTGTAGAGGGTTTCACTAATGCTCTTTTCTTGTTCAGGCTGAGATTGCTTCCAGTTGGGCACTTGCTGCTACTTGGTCCTGGACAGCAAC